>NC_090827.1:108100199-108401074 GCF_028021215.1 Eschrichtius robustus | reverse complement strand
AGCTTTCTCTGCCTTGTTTAATTCATCTGTAAGTTGGGGAAAATAGTAGAGTTTGTTACAATTAAAGAAGACAATACCATATGTCAATTGCCTAGAATATATGCACTAATACAAGCTGGCTACTACTATTACTATTGCTATGACTATTATTATTGCTATTACTATTACTATTCTATTACTATTGTTATTACTATTACTATTGCCATTGCTATTATTATTACTATTACTATTGTCATTATTATTACTATTGCTATTATTATTTATGTCCTTTCTATTTCAGCTCACTGTCTCTGTCTTATAAAACGAAGACTTTACAGTTCAAAAGGTCTGTAATTTCTGAAATTCTAGAAATCTGGAAGGAGAAGGAAAAAAAGAAAATAACACAAAAAGACCAAAGTTTCTTCAAGAGAAAGAAGTCCTTATGAAGGGCTGCTGGGAGAAAATCAAAAGGCGATAAGGTCTAAAATATCCAATCCTTTGAATTTCAAATATTTTATTCCCATTTGGTTTGCAATATTCAGGTGCCAACACTTAGTATGAACTTGGAAAGTTCTCTCCTTGGTTATCAATATTTCTTAACAAGGATCCACAAAACAAAAAATCCAAACTGAAAATGCCCCAAACGCTCCCATCCCCACCCCCACAGGCACATTGCCCTGAATCACTGGAACAAGCCTACATGCATTGTTTTAAAAGTCGGAAGTTTCTCAAGATTGCTTTGGCTATTCAGGGTCTTTTGTGTTTCCACACAAATTGTAAAATTTTTTGTTCTAGTTTTGTGAAAAATGCCATTGGCAGCTTGATAGGGATTGCACTGAATCTGTAGATTGCTTTTGGTAGTATAGCTATTTTCACAATGTTGATTCTTCTAATCCAAGAACATCGTATATCTCTCCATCTGTTTGTATCATTTTTAATTTCTTTCATCAGTGTCTTATAGTTTTTTTTCATACAGGTCTTTTGTCTCTTTAGGAAGGTCTATTCCTAAGTATTTTATTCTTTTTGTTGCAATGGTAAATGGGATTGTTTCCTTAATTTCTCTTTCAGATTTTTCGCCGTTAGTGTATAGGAATGCAAGAGAGTTCTGTGCATTAATTTTGTATCCTGCAACTTTACCAAATTCATTGATTAGCTCTAGTAGTTTTCTGGTAGAATCTTTAGGATTCTCTATGTATAGTATCATGTCATCTGCAAACAGTGACAGTTTTATTTCTTCTTTTCTAATTTGGATTCCTTTTATTTCTTTTTCTTCTCTGTTTGCTGTGGCTAAAACTCAGCACTGTTTACAATAGCCAGGACATGGAAGCAACCTAAGTGTCCACTGACAGATGAATGGATAAAGAAAATGTGGCACATATATACAATGGAATATTACTCAGTCATAAGAAGAAATGAAATTCAGTTATTTGTACTGGGGTGGATGGACCTAGAGTCTGTCATACAGAGTGAAGTAAGTCAGAAAGAGAAAAACAAATACCGTATGCTAACACATATATATGGAATCTAAAAAAAAAAATGGTTCTAATGAACCTAGGGCCAGGACAGGAATAAAGACACAGACGTAGAGAATGGACTTGAGGACACTGGGAGGGGGAAGGGTAAGCTGGGACGAAGTGAGAGAGTGTCATGGACATATATACACTACCAAATGTAAAATAGCCAGTGGGAAGCAGCCGCATTGCACAGGGAGATCAGCTCGGTGCCTTGTGACCACCTAGAGGGGTGGGATAGGGAGGGTGGGAGGGAGACGCAAGAGAGAGGAGATATGGGGATATATGTATATGTATAGCTGATTCACTTTGTTATACAGCAGAAACTAACACAACATTGTAAGCAATGATACTCCAATAAAGTTGTTATAGAAAAAAAAAAGTCAGCACTGAAGTCTCCACCTGTCCCCCTTACTCAATGTCTTTTCTCTTCCAGCGTAGTTTCAAGAGGTAAGTAAGGACAAAATGAAGGTGAGAGACGCTTCTATTGTGTTTTAGGCTTTGTTGGATTTTGTTTTCCTTGCCCAGTGCCTCTTGCCTGCAGACCCTGTGATGTGGGTTAGCCTCACCCTCCTCTTATCTACTTCACTCAGGAGATGAAAAGGATGTTTGCTGAGGTCCCGGTGCCTTCCTGGTCTGCACAGGGATTGATGTGTGAGCCCAGTCCCAGCGGTGTTTGCACAGACACACGCCCATGTGGGAACACTGGCAATATGGCAAGAGCTTCGCTCCTTTCTGTGACTTAAGAGCCTCCTAATGACTGCTCTTGAGGACCTTTCATGCCCTATCCCTCCCAGTCTCCTGTATTGAACAGCTCCCAGCCCTTGGATGCCCAGTGTGCTCTCTCTCTCTTCATTCATGGTCTGATGCAAAAAATTCTTCTGTATGAAAAACTCCCTTCCCTCCTCTCCTTCTCTCTACTCACCCTGAATGGTTAAGTTTAAACATGATGTCTATTAGGAAGGCATTCTTGATCACCAAGTCCTTCCTGAGTATCTCTATATCCCGAGTACCAGTTAACCCCAATTCATTCGGCACCTTCTGTGTGCTAAGCCCTGCTCTAAGCAACGGAGAAAGGATAATTTCAGTTAGGAACAAGGGCTATATAAGCTATAGTAGGACAATGTGGTAAAGAGTAAATGCCGGAAGTGACATGAAATTTGGAAACCAGATATGAACCTTCTAAAGGAGGAACTAATATTTAAGCAGAGTCTTGAAGGCTGAGAAACAGCCAGCAGTAAAGGGATCTGGGGCAAAATGTTCCAGGTGGAAGGTGCTATGTAAATATGCTGGGACAGGAATGGGTGTGGTGTGTGGGAGGGACAGAGAGCTTTCTGGGGGAGAATAATAGTGGTCTGTTGGTGTGTCAGTAAAATCATTGTCACGGCCAGTTTACATTCACTGGTCATTTGATGGGCAGAGAGCAGTTAGACATATGGGAAGAGCTTTAGAATAAGATAGTCGTTCCTACCACTCATTGGCTGTGTGGCCTTGGGCAAGTTATTTAACTCCTCTGATCATCAGCTTCCTCAGCACATGATTGTGTTTAAAAGTAGACCTTAGAGCTTGTCAGGCTACTGCTATTTTGATAATTGGGTAGCAAAATGTTTAACTTTTCTGAAGTTCACTTTTCTTATATGTGAGACTTGTCACACACATAAGCCTGACATTTAGGATATGGTCAATGCATTGTGCACATTATCATTGTTGTTGTTACTCATTTGTGTGGAAGGAATAATACCACTAGCTTGCAGATATTTTGAAAATGAAATATAACTTATGTACAGTGCCCAAAATTTAGTAAGGATTTACCATGTAGTATAGTGGACAGTTCTTGTTTTGTGTTTGCCCAGCAACCATTTCTCCCATCTACTAGAATCATTATTTTCTTTAGGGAAGGACTTCTTCCAATTGGATATATTTGGTGGGAGTGTTAATTGGTTGCCCTTCCTTTCCCCAGCCAGATGCCCCATGATAAGCCAAGCAGGTACTTCTTCCCTGGAATCTGAATCGTAACCAAAGTCAACAAGACTGAAAAAAGATGGCATTCATTCATTCTAACAATGGCACCTAAGCAAGTCTCTTCCTGTGTAAGATTGCTATTGTGATTTCTGTTTCCTCCAGTCTCTTCTAAGCTTTGTTCTCCTTTTCCTATCGATTCCAGTAGTTCCTGATAGCCTTCTGATATCTTCCCTTTTGCTTAAATAAACAGGGTTATTTTCTTGTGTTTGCAACCCTAAACTATAATCTCTATATATAGTTATATTATTGTCATTATGATCATGACTGTTATTGTTATTATGATTATTAGAAAAGAGGATTTAATTAACATTATTATTGTTTATGATTATTTTTGATGATATAACCAGCCCACAAATGCCCTGCCTAAATTGGGAGTAGGTATTAAATCAAAAGCAAGCCGCATACATCTCTACTCACTTTCCCATTTATTCCCACACCTGCTCTTTGTATATATCTAGTCACATAGCTTGTATGATTTGTAGTTAAAAACTAAAACCTGGCTAAACGTCAAAGCAAGGAAAAATTTACAAACAATAAATGGGCTTCTGTAATGTCTATCTTCAAGGTCAATGATGAAGTCACATAAAGAAAGTATTACTGGGGGGGGAGAGATAAATTAGGAGTTTGGAATTAACATAAACACAAAAACTATATATAAAATAGATAAACAACAGGGATTTACTGTATAGCACAGGGAACTATATTCAGTATCTTGTAATAACCTATAATGGAAAAGAATCTGAAAAAAAAATGTATATGTATAACTGAATCACTTTGCTATACACCTGAAACTAACACAACATTGTAAATTAACTATACTTCAATTTTTTAAAATGGTTAAAAAAGATTAGTAGAAAATGATGCTTGCTAGGCCAGGCAATTTTTGGGGAGGACAAGGATGTAGATTCAAACCTCTCTTACATGTTGAAGCCACAGAGAGCGTGCTCACAAATGACCCTAATAAAACACTAACAGAGGCAGATGGAAAATAAAGATGAACAGGATATGTTCCAGGGGACCTAGAGGTGTCTTGTGTGTTCCTCTAGGTCTGTGACTCTGTGATTCTACCTAAGATTTTATTGATTTTTTTAGTTCATAAATATCATTGATTTAAGAGGAAATTTTACCTACCTACACTATATCCTTTAACATACTCAAGTTCCCCACCTCTAAAATAGGAACAAAATGACTTCTGTTGTTAGTTGTGAAATGATTATATAAGGTCCGTTCACAGTTTATATAAATACCGTCAGGTATAATGTACAAAGTAGTTGTAAAGACTAGAACCAGTCTTGTGCCTTTCCTGACTCCCCACAGTAGACTGAATCAGTGTCCGCACTCTTCATGCTCTCCCTGTGTTAGAATCACACATCTGTGCCCTGTGGCACCTACCTTTGCCATATCTCCTGCTGGAGTTGGGTGGGGTATATTTTTCCCACCCTTTGAGGTTGGGCATGACCATGTGACATCCTTGGCCAATGGAAAGTGGGCAGAAGTGACTGGGCTGAAGTCTCAGGGGGCGGAGTGAGTTTCCCTCTCTCCTTCCCTTCTGGCAATTTGCTATGAGAACAATGTGACACATAGCTGCTGTTCCAAGGAGAATGAGGCACATTAAGCCCAACCCAAGGCCTGGAGCCAAGCCTGGCCGACCTGAGCCTGACACAGAGCTGCCCCAGACTGCCACAGACCCACGAAGCAAAAAATACATTTTTGCTGCTTTAAGTCACGCAGTTTTGGTGTTACACAACAATACTGCATTAATAGCTGAGCAATACGTTAGCCCTTAGCACACATTATATGGTTCCTTGAATGATTGTAAACTCTGCAAAGTCAGTGTCATTGTCTGTCTGGTCCACTGCGTTTCCCCCACTCTTTAGGACAGTTTATAACACAAAACATTGAATGGTCTGTGAGTCCATTGCAGGAGTTTATTGCATTAGTCTAGTCTTCTCTCACCAAGCAGATGTGAGTTGAAGAGAAATAAGCAATCCTACTTTAAAAATTATAGCCACAAAATACATATGGAATTTTCTTTCACTTTTCCCAGTAACTGTATAATCGATTTTTTAAAGTGAACCAAATAAACAGGCAAGTCTTGTGAGCTCAGATGCAACTTTAAAAACTGTTGAAGAGGGCTTCCCTGGCGGCGCAGTGGTTGAGAATCTGCCTGCCAATGCAGGGGACACGTGTTCGAGCCCTAGTCTGGGAAGATCCCACATGCTGCGGAGCAACTAGACCCGTGAGCCACAACTACTGAGCCTGCGCGTCTGGAGCCTGTGCTCCGCAACAAGAGAGGCCGCGATAGTGAGAGGTCCACGCATCGCGATGAAGAGTGGCCCCCACTTGCCGCAACTAGAGAAAACCCTCGCACAGAAACGAACACCCAACACAGCCAAAAATAAATAAATAAATTAATTAATTAAAATAAAAATAAATAAATTAGATTGTTAAAAAAAAAAACTGTTGAAGAAAATACTGTTTTTTTGAATGGTGGAGGGTCCAATCATGCCTGTAAAAATAATTTTGAATTTGTATATTCTTTTACTCATGCAATAAGCCTTTTGATAGAGAATTTATTCTGTGCTAAGCCCCATATTAGGTCCTTGAGATAGGAAGAGCAAGCTAGTGGTTCTTGGCCTTAAGTCATTTATGCTATAGCGGGAGACACAATTCCCTGGAAATCTGAAGTTTAGCATGTTAAGTATTTGGATAGATAGAAAGAGTGTTCTCCCTGTGAGGGCATAAAAGAAGAAGTACCTAACTCAGACCTGGGAGAAATCAGAGGAGACTTCTTTAAGCAGGTTGAGCTGGCTGTATTTTAAGTGATGAGAATGGGATAGTTAAGTGAATAATAAAATTGAAAAAGATAAAATAACATCCACAGCAACTCTTCTCAGAGACATCATGGCTGGCAGGGTGACAAGGATGGCTTGAATAGGAAGGCGCTTATTCCTGCAAAGTTCACTGTTTGAACACAATGTTTGCTCTATCTGCCTTTACTGGCCACGATTCTGTCCTTTCCATATCCCCCAATCCTCTGGGAAAATGATTATTTTCTACTTTGGCAAGTAATCCAGGATAAGGCAAAGTCTGCAATACTTTCAGACAAAGTATTAACAATTTCAATTTATTTGACCTCCATAATAAAATTAATAATAATCCTATTGTACTTAATATAGGGGACAGAAGATGCATATGGAAGTCTAGGAATTAATCTGATGAGATAAAATCTGATAATTCGTGAATTATCTCACAACTCAAAAGACAATGTTTTGGGTCATTTTATGTCACTAAGAATTTCACCTTAACACTTGTGACATATAACACAACTGCTAGCTTTCTATTATATACATTTTGCCAAGTAACTGAGCGTAAGAATAAAATAAAATTCTAATTTTGGTCTCTGACCATTAAGAGGAAGGAAAATCCCTAAAATTAAAATATTATACAAAATGACCAATGGATGCGGGGGTAATGTAAAATAAATCCCGGAATTTAATGAGCTTTTTAATCATCACTAGTTAAGACAATTGGTAGGGCCTGTTATTTTCAGTAGCAAGCTCAAATCATTTCACGTGATAATTTCTAGGGTTAATTGTCTCAGTTTATTCAATGCAATCTTCTCCACCGGCTTTATTTTTATCTTCCAGTACACAAATATGCCGCAATTAGCATAAATTAAACTAAATGAATTCTGTGGATTACTAAATTATTTTACACAGGTCTTTTTTTTATTTTCCTCTCCAAACATTTAAAGACTGGGGATGGGTGAATAGTTTGATGGCAAATTCCAACATCCAGCTGCTCAGCCTCAGTTCAAAAAAAAAAAAAAAAAAGTGCTTAAAAACTGAGTGATTGATTTTCAGAAATCTTGGGTAGAAAAATATATCGTGAAAAAAACCATCAGGCAAGATGTTGTATCATTCATTATACACTGACCTTCACAGAGGCCCACATGACTCATGGCTGGAATGCAAGGAACTCGACATGAAAACTTAGATAATGCAGAGTGAGAAGGATTCAAATGTGTGCCTCAAATGAGTGATTTCCAGTGTGGAAACCGACACGTGGTGACCTTGGATGGCTCCGGGAACATTTGTGTTTAACAAAGTGATTTTTATGTAAATTAGAAACTCAGTTCCTTTAGCAGATTGGTTCAAGATGAGGGAGTAGAAGGACATGCGCTCACTCCCTCTTGCGAGAACCAGAATCACAACTAACTGCTGAACAATCATCGACAGGAAGACACTGGAACCCACCAAAAAAGATACCCCACATCCAAAGACAAAGAAGAAGCCACAATGAGATGGGAGGAGGGGCGCCATCACAATAAAATCATATCCCATAACTGCTGGGTGGGTGACTCACAAACTGGAGAACACTTATACCACAGAAGTCCACCCACTGGAGTGAAGGGTCTGAGCCCCACGTCAGGCTTCCCAACCTGTGGGTCCAGCAACGGGAGGAGGAATTCCTAGAGAAACAGACTTTGAAGCTAATAGGATTTGATTGCAGGACTTTGACAGGACTGGGGAAAACAGAGACTCCACTCTTGGAGGGCACACACAAAGTAGACTGTGCATTGGGACCCAGGGGAAGGGGCAGTGACCCCATAGGAGACTGAACCAGACCTACCTGCTAGTATTGGAGGGTCTCCGGCAGAGGCAGGCGTTGGCTATGGCTCACCGTGGGGACAAGGACACTGGCAGCAGAAGTTCTGGGAAGTACTCCTTGGTGTGAGCCCTGCCATAGTCCACCATTAGCCCCACCAAAGAGCTGGGTAGGCTCCAGTGCTGGGTCACAACAGGAGGAAACCCAGCCCCACCCATCAGCAGACAAGCGGATTAAAGTTTTAATGAGCTCTGCCCACCAGAGCAACACCCAGCTCTACCCACCACCAGTCCCTCCCATCAGGAACCTGGCACAAACCTCTTAGATAGCCTCATCCACCAGAGGGCAGACAGCAGAAGCAAGAAGAACTACAATTCTGCAGCCTGTGGAAGGAAAACCACATTCACAGAAAGATAGACAAAATGAAAAGGCAGAGGACTTTGCACCAGATGAAGGAACAAGATAAAACCCCAGAAAAACAACTAAATGAAGTGGAGATAGGCAACCTTCCAGAAAAAGAATTCAGAATACTGATAGTGAAGATGATCCAGGACCTCAGAAAAAGAATGGAGGCAAAGATCGAGAAGACGCAAGAAATGTTTAACAAAGACCTAGAAGAATTAAAGAACAAACACCTAGAAGAATTAAAGAACAAACAAACAAAGATGAACAATACAATAACTGAAATGAAAAATGCACTAGAAGGAATCAATAGCAGAATAAATGAGGCAGAAGAACGGATAAATGACCTAGAAGGCAGAATGGTGAAATTCACTGCCATGGAACAGAATAAAGAAAAAAGAATGAAAAGACATGAAGACAGCCTAAGAGACCTCTGGGACAACATTAAACACAATAAAATTCACATTATAGGGGTCGCAGAAGGAGAGGAGAGAGAGAAAGGACCTGAGAAAATATTTGAAGAGATTATAGTCGAAAATTTCCTTAACATGGGAAAGGAAATAGCCACCCAAGTCCTGGGAGCCCAGAGAGTCCCAGGCAGGATAAACCCAAAGAGAAACATGCCAAGACACATAGTAATAAAAATGACAAAAATTAAAGACAAAGAAAAATTATTGAAAGCAACAAGGGAAAAACGACAAATAACATACAAGGGAACTCCCATAAGGTTAACAGCTGATCTCTCAGCAGAAACTCTACAAGCCAGAAGGGAGTGGCACAATATATTTAAAGTGATGAAAGGGAAGAAGCTACAACCAAGATTACTCAACCCGACAAGGATCTCATTCAGATTCGACAGAGAAATCAAAAGCTTTACAGACAAGTAAAAGCTAAGAGAATCCAGCACCACCAAACCAGCTCTACAACAAATGCTAAAGGAAATTCTCTAAGTGGGAAACACAAGAGAAGAAAAGGGCCTACAAAAACAAACCCATAACAATTAAGAAAATGGTCATAGGAACATACATATTGATAATTACCTTAAACGTGAATGGATTAAATGCTCCAACCAAAAGACACAGGCTTGCTGAATACATACAAAAACAAGACCCATATAAATGCCATCTGCAAGAGACCCCCTTCAGACCTAGGGACACGTACAGATTGAAAGTGAGGGGATGGAAAAAGATATTCCATGCAAATGGAAATCAAAAGAAAGCTGGAGTAGCAATACTCATATCAGATAAAATAGACTTTAAAATAAAGAATGTTACAAGAGACAAGAAAGGACACTACATAATGATCAAGGGATCAAATCAAGAAGAAAATATAACAATTGTAAATATTTATGCACCCAACTTAGGAGCACCTCAATACATAAGGCAACTGCTAACAGCTATAAAAGAGGAAATCGACAGTAATACAGTAATAGTGGGGGACTTTAACACCTCACTTACACCAATGGACAGATCATCCAGACAGAAAATTAATAAGGAAACACAAACTTTAAATGACACAATAGACCAGATAGATTTAATTGATATTTATAGGATGTTTCATCCAAAAACAGCATATTACACTTTCTTCTCAAGTGCGCATGGAACATTCTGCAGGATAGATCACATCTTGGGTCACAAGTCAAGCCTCGGTAAATTTAAGAAAATTGAAGTCATATCAAGCATCTTTTCCGACCACAACAGTATGAGATTAGAAATCAATTACAGGAAAAAAAAGTAAAAAACACAAACACATGGAGCCTAAACAGTATGCTACTAAATAACCAAGAGATCACTGAAGAAATCAAAGAGGAAATCAAAAATTACCTAGAGACAAATTACAACGAAAACATGATGATCCAAAACCTATAGGATGCAGCAAAAGCAGTTCTAAGAGGGAGGTTTATAGCAATACAAGCCTACCTCATGAAACAAGAAAAATCTCAAATGAACAATCTAACCTTACACCTAAAGGAACTAGAGAAAGAAGAACAAACAAAAGCCAAAGTTAGTAGAAGGAAAGAAATCATAAAGATCAGAGTAGAAATAAATGAAATAGAAACAAAGAAAACAATAGCAAAGATCAATAAAACTAAAAGCTGGTTCTTTGAGAAGATAAACAAAATTGATAAAACTTTAGCCAGACTCATCAAGAAAAAGAATGCGAGGACTCAAATCAATAAAATTGAAAATAAAAAAGGAGAAGTTCCAACGGACACTGCAGAAATACAAAGCATCTTAAGAGACTACTACAAGCAACTCTATGCCAGTAAAATGGACAACATGGAAAAAATGGACACATTTTTAGAAAGGTGTAATCTTCCAAGACTGAACCAGGAATAAATAGAAAATATGAACAGATCAATCACAAGTAATGAAATTGAAACTGTGATTAAAAATCTTCCAACAAACAAAAGTCCAGGACCAGATGGCTTCACAGGTGAATTCTATCAAACATTTAGAGAAGAGCTAACACCCATCTTTCTCAAACTCTTCCAAAAAATTGCAGAGGAAGGAACACTCCCAAACTCATTCTACGAGGCCACCATCACCCTGATACCAAAACCAGACAAAGATACTACAAAAATAGAAAATTACAGACCAACATCACTGATGAATATGGACGCAAAAATCTTCAACAAAATACTAGCAAACAGAATCCAACAACACATTAAAAGGATCATACACCACGATCAAGTGGGATTTATCCCAAGGATGCAAGGATTCTTCAATATATGCAAATCAATCAATGTGATACACCATATTAACAAACTGAAGAATAAAAACCATATGATCATCTCAATAGATGCAGAAAAAGCTTTTGACAAAATTCAACACCCATTTATGATAAAAGCTCTCCAGAAAGCGGGCATATAGGGAACCTACCTCGACATAATAAAGGCCATATATGACAAACTCACAGCAAACATCATTCTCAATGGTGAAAAACTGAAAGCATTTTCTCTAAGATCAGGAACAAGACAAGGATGTCCACTCTCGCCACTATTATTCAACATAGTTTTGGAAGTCCTAGCCACGGCAATCAGAGAAGAAAAAGAAATAAAAGGAATACAATCTGGAAAAGAAGAAGTAAAACTGTCACAGTTTGTGGATGATATGATACTATACATAGAGAATCCTAAATATGCCACCAGAAAACTACTAGAGCTGATCAATGAATCTGATAAAGTTGCAGGATACAAAATTAATGCACAGAAATCTCTTGCATTCCTATACACTAACAACAAAAGATCAGAAATAGAAATTAAGGATTCAATCCTATTCACCACTGCAACAAGAAGAATAAAATACCTAGGAATAAACCTACCTAAGGAGGTAAAAGACCTGTACTCAGAAAACTATAAGACACTGATGAAAGAAATCAAAGATGACACAAACAGATGGGGAGATATACCATGCCCTTGGACTGGAAGAATCAACATTGTGAAAATGACTATATTACCCAAAGCAATCTACAGATTCAATGCAATCCCTATCAAAGTACCAATGGCACTTTTTACAGAACTAGAACAAAAAAAATCTTAAAATTTCTGTGGATACACAAAAGACCCTGCATGGCCAAAGTAGTCTTGAGGGAAAAAAACGGAGCTGGAGGAATCAGACTCCCTGACTTCAGACTATACTACAAAGCTACAGTAATCAGGACAATATGGTAGTGGCACAAAAACAGAAATATAGATCAATGGAACAGGATAGAAAGCCCAGAGACAAACCCATGCACCTATGGACAACTAATCTATGACAAAGGAGGCAAGGATACACATGGAGAAAAGACAGTCTCTTCAATAAGTAGTGCTGGGAAAACTTGACAGCTACATGTAAAAGAATGAAGTTAGAACACTCCCTAACACCATACACAAAAATAAACTCACAATGGATTAGAGACCTACGTGTAAGTCTGGACACTATAAAACTCTTAGAGGAAAACATAGGAAGAACACTCTGACATAAATCACAGCAAGATCTTTTTTGATCCACTTCCTAGAGTAATGGAAATAAAAACAAAAGTAAGCAAATGGGACCTAATGAAACTTAAAAAGCTTTTGCAGAGCAAAGGAAACTACAGACAAGATGAAAAGACAACCCTCAGTTGGGAGAAAATATTTGCAAATGAATCAACAGACAAAGGATTAATTTCCAAAATATATAAGCAGCTCATGCAGCTCAGTATTAAAAAAACAAACAATCCAATCAAAAAATGGGCAGAAGACCTAAATAGATATTTCTCCAAAGAAGACATACAGATAGCCAAGAAGCACATGAAAAGATGCTCAACATAACTAATTATTAGAGAAATGCAAATCAAAAGTGCAATGAGGTATCACCTCACACCAGTTAGAATGGGCATCATCAGAAAATCTACAAACAACAAATGCTGGAGAAGGTGCGGAGAAAAGGGAACCCTCTTGCACTGTTGGTGGGAATGTAAATTGATACAGCCACTATGGAGAACAGTATGGAGGTTCCTTAAAAAACTAAAAGTAGAATTACCATATGACCCCACAATCCCACTACTGGGCATATACCCAGAGAAAATCATAATTCAAAAATACACATGCACCCAATGTTCATTGCAGCACTATTTACAATAGCCAGGTCATGGAAGCAACCTAAATGCCCATCGACAGACGAATGAATAAAGAAGATGTGGTACATATATACAATGGAATATCACTCAGCCATAAAAAGGAACGAAACTGGGTCATTTGTAGAGACATGGATGGATCTAGAGACTGTCATACAGAGTGAAGTAAGTCAGAAAGAGAAAAATAAGTATCCTATATTCATGCATATATGTGGAACCTAGAAAAATGGTACAGATGAATGGTTTGCATGGCAGAAATAGAGACACATATGTAGAGAACAAACGTATGGACACCAAGGGGGAAAAGTGGCGGGGGGGTGGTGGTGGTCGGATGAATTATGAAGTTGGGATTGACACACATACACTAATATTTATAAAATAGATAACTAATAACAACCTGCTATATTAAAAGATAAATAAAATAAAATTCAAAAATTCAAAAAAAAAAAAAAGAAACTCAGTTCCTTTAACCTTGCATTACTGGTGGTAACATCTTTCACTAAGAAACTCAACACAGGACCCTTGACTTCCACTCAACTTTAGAAAGTCTTACAGAATGTTCAGCCACTGCTGGACCTGCTTCCCCTCTACCTGATCATCTTCCAGGAGTACACTCCTCAGGACCCCTCAGCCACTGCCCCTCTGACATTGCCCTGGCTCCACACTTCCGCTTCCTGCCATTGACCCTCCCAGATCCTCTTCCTCTCTACCTCTGTCTTGCAGGAATTCACCTACCATTTACTACCTACCATTTTTCCCCTCTTCAAATGTGACCCTGGAGAAACTCTCTCCTTCCTCAGTCAACAGGTGCACACATTTATTTACTGTGCAACAGGTTCACATATTTATTGTGCACTTATTATGTGGCAGACTCTGGGCCTGGTGCTGGAGATCCATTCTTGGACAAGGTAGAAATGGTCTCTACTTCATGAGAATTAGAGTCAACAGGAAAGAAAGTAATTACAGTAAAGCCATAGACATCCTCCATTCGGGATAGTACAGAGACCTGTAAGAACGGAGAAGGGCCTCTCCTCCCTCCTCAAGTTTCGTGTGTTCTCTCTGGAAGCTGCCTCTCTCCATCACACCTGCTTTTCTCCTGAAAGGGAGGGTGAGAAGGGCAGGACCTTGGTTTCCATTGGAAGGGAAAAAAGTGACAATGATATGCTCCTCACTCTGCAAGCCACCTCCTTCTGCCCTGGTGCCTTGAACACCTTGGAGGCGAGAGCTGACCAATTCCTTCTTTGCTCCTAAGCTATGGGTGTGGATTCAATGGCAGCTCTTCCTTGTACCATATGCTCAGGGTCCAGGCCCTTATACATAAGGCTTTCAATGATATATAAGCTGCCTATTCTATCCGTCACCAAGTTCTCATTTATTTGCCCAGAGCCTCATTCATAATGGATGCCCAGTAAATATTTCGTGAATAAGTTAAATGAATAAGTATGTGTTAAATTAATGATGAAGTGTTTTTAGAATTACGGTATATTAGAGTATGATGGATGATGTTTGACTAGAAAGTTGTGACCACACAAAACTATTCTGCAGTGTATAAGAACATAAAAAAGTTCAAGACTATCACGAGTCTGTTTCAAGGCCCAAGGGGAACTCACTATCAGTTGTAAGCCAACTGACCATCACAAAGGGGCTTCAGGTCGCAAACACCTGACTAAAAACACCAGTTCCGTGAGGCCATTGGGGTCTGTCTTATCCAATACTGAGTCCCTATTACTTAGCACACAGCTTAGCACAAAAAGGTGCTCATAATATTTGTTGAGTATATTAAACGAATGAGCTAAAACAAACTTTGGATTCACAGGACATTTTTGTATGTTAAGGGTTTCTGTACAAGAATTCATCAGCTAGTGCCCTGCAGAAGTGTTTTGTTGTATCTGCACATTGTTTTTCTAAATTTTGAATTGTTTACCAACATAAAGAATTTTAATATGAAAGCATCTGACATTTAAAAAAATTTGACCTTCATATTTTTTAGAAATAGTAGTGGATTTAGAAATAGTGTAAGTGGGAATAATTCCAGGAGGAATTTGTTTAGAGCTCTGAGGGGCTCTCTTGTTTGTATGGGGCATGAACTCTCCACCTCACCACTGTCTCCACCTGGCTAGTTTCATGTGCCCATACACCCCTGGAGATATTTGGTTTTGTGACCTTGATCTAAAGAAGCATATTAAGGGAGAAGCAAGACAGATCATTTGAGATTAGGAGCTCTAAGGCACTCTTAGATTCTTAATAATTTATAGTTTAAATCCTTTGCCTATTTTTTTTTAGAACAGAGAATTTAAAATGGAGAGTGAAGGGATGGGAAGAAAAACCACTTTAAAAAATATTTCTGCCTTTTTAAATAAAACTCATAATACTCCCAAACTAGCCAAGTGAGCCAAAAACAACAGGGTGGGGTTAGTTAATTTGTTCTGCACATGTTCTCTGCTGGCCTTTGAAGAAGAGAAGGGATGACCATGACCACATACAGTCTAGAAAATGCTAGAAGGATGCCTTGTTTGACAGTAAGATCAACGGACACCTCTAAAAAGTGGAGTGGTTTCATTCAGAGTCTGGCGTCCGACAGTCAAATCATTCTTCCTTGGGTTAGCCTCATCAGTAACATAATGAAGTGAAAATTACTGAGAGTGTGTGGAGAATCCAGGCTTCCTGAGAAACCTGGAGTCATTTATGTGTAGATAGAACCCTAGAAGGTGACATGAAAGAAAGATAATAGCTATCCAGATGGAAAAAAATAGACACCAAAAGTAGAAAGCAAACTTAGAAAGCTATTCCCTAATAGTTGACAGGAAGGTTTTCCTAAGGGCTTTTTTAAGAAAATAAGAAAAAAGAAATGTGTCTCCAAGGATATATATTGGATTTGTATTAGGACAAAAGGCTCAGCAACTTATCCTTAAGCATTATTCAAACTGAGCTTTATTGTTATGCCAAGTTGTTCTTGTTTAATTTTTTCCCTCTTCTTGTTTCTAACCCACTGTGTATTGGCCCAGAACCATCTCACAATAGTATGTGAGGGAAAGATGCAACAGGGAAAGGTGCAAAACTGAGGGTGGGGAGTGATGGGCTCAAGAATAGGCCAAAGGCAACTGACTCTGCCCTTATTGCCTAAGGCTGGGGAACAATTTCACTGCAAACAGCCATGGATCCAGACTCCAGGAATCTTATGAAGTATCCTTGGCTAAGTAGGCTCTTCCTGAAAAACTCTAAAAAATAAATTTCAAAACATACATTTACCTATCCATCCATTCGACAATGTTATTGGGTATCAGGCACCATGAAGACCAATACTGAAGGTCTTACAATCTAGGAGGGGGTATATACATGTAAACCAATAATTATAATGTAATATGGTAAAGGGTATGGTAAAAGTATTTCTAGGGTACCAAAAGTACATGGCAACAGAGGAGGATTTGGTCAGGGAAAACCTTCTGGGAACAGTTAACCAGTTAAAAAAGAAAGATAAAATGGTGGCCAGGCAATGACCAGCTGTATTACTGGTTAGTTCATCTTATATAATGGATATCTACTTTTACCAGGCACTGTGCTTGCCAGTGTTAAAAGGTGTTAAAAGCATATGGCTTTGAATAGCCCAGTCAATGCTGGAGTGAATAAGCTTGAATGAGGGTGTGAAGAGACAAAGATGAATGGATAGGCAGGGGCCACATTGCCTTAATAAATAACTTTTTATTAAGCCTGGGGCAAATGAAACCAGATCTGGATTTTAGAAAGATCTCTCTGAATGTTGTACAGAGAATGGACTGCAAAAGGCAAAGAGTCGGGGCAGGAGATCAATTAGGAGAATGGTCTAGTCATTCAGGTAAGAATAGAAAAGGACCTGATTTCAAAATGTACCTCAAAGCTACAGTAATAAAGACAGTATGGTCCTGATATAAGGATAGACATATAGATCAATGGACTAGAATTGAAAGTACAGAAATAAATCTTTACATTCACTGTCAATAGATTTTAAATGAAGATGTCAACACAATTCAATAGGAAAAGAAAGTCTTCAACAAATGGTGCTGGGATAACTGGATATTCTCACACAAAAGAATGAATATGAACCTTTTTATCATATCAAACATAATAATGAACTCAAAATGAATCATAGACCTAAATGTAAAAGCTAAAACAAGAAAACTTTTAGAAGATAACATAGACTTTGGGTTAAGCAAAGATTTCTTATATATGACACCAAAAGTACATCCCATAAAAAGAAAATCAATAATTTGCACCTCATCAGATTACAAATTTTTGTGCTTCAAAAGACATCATTTAAAAAGTGAAAAGACAACCCATAAACATGGAGAAAATATTTTAAAATCATATGTCCAATAAAAGACTTGTATCCCAAGTATGTAAATAACTCTCACAACTCAACAATAAAAAGACTAATAACACATTTGAAAATGCACAAAATACTGAGTACACACTCCTCCAAAGAAGATATATGAACAGCCAATAAGCACATGAAAACAATGTTCAACATCATTAGTCACTAAGGAATT
This sequence comes from Eschrichtius robustus, assembly GCF_028021215.1. Classification (NCBI taxonomy): domain Eukaryota; kingdom Metazoa; phylum Chordata; class Mammalia; order Artiodactyla; family Eschrichtiidae; genus Eschrichtius; species Eschrichtius robustus. The sequence goes on along the minus strand of NC_090827.1, from coordinate 108,383,424 downwards.
ACAAATCATACCCACTAGGATGAGTATAGTCAAAAAGAAAATCACAAATGTTGGAGAGAATGTAGAGATATCAGAACTCTCATACTTTGTTAATGGAAATATAAAATGGTATAGCCACTTTGGAAAACAGTTTGGCAGTTTCTCAAAATGTTAAACATAAAATTACCATATGACCCAGTAATTCTACTTATATGCATCTATTTGAAAATATATACATTTCTACACAAAGATTTATACACAAATGTTCAGAGCAGCATTATTTATAATAGCCAAAAAGTAGAAATGATCCAAATGTCTATAACTGGCAAATGAATCAACAAATCGCGGTATAGCCATAAAATGGATTCATACAATGGAATGCTATTTGGCAACAGAAAGGAATGAAGTACTGATACATACTACAACATGAATACTCTGTTAGGTGAAAGAAGCCAGATACAAAAGACCACATATTGTATGACTTCATTTATAGAAAATGTCCAGAAAAAAGTAAATTTCTAGAGACAGAAAGTAGATTAGTGGTTGCCTGGGGCTAGAAGCAGCAATTGCGAGTGTACAAATGGGTCTTATTTGGGGTGATGGAAATGTTCTAAAACTAGATTGTGGTGCTGGTTATACAACTTTGTAAGTATAATTTTAAAAATTTTGGGTTGTATACTTAAGATGGGTGAATTTTATGGTATGCATAAAATAGACAGTAAAGCCATTTAAAAAAAAAAACAGATCAAGAATGGAGGGATGTGGACTTCCCTTGTGGCACAGTGGTTAAGAATCTGGGTGCTAATGCAGGGGACATGGGTTGGATCCCTGGTCTGGAAAGATCCCACAAGCCACGGAGCAACTAAGCCCGTGTGCCACAACTACTGAGCCCGCAGGCCTAGAGCCCGAGCTCCGCAACAAGAGAAGCCACTGCAATGAGAAGCCCACGCACCATAATGAAGAGTAGTCCCCACTCGCCCCAACTAGAGAAAACCTGCACACAGCAATGAATACCCAACGCAACCAAAAATAAATAAAAAAGAAAAAGAAAGAAAGAAGGAAGGAAGGAAGGGAGGAAGGAAGGGAGGGAGGGAGGGAGGAAGGAAGGAAGGAAGGAAGGGAGGGAGGGAGGGAGGAAGGAAGGAACAAAGAAAGGAGGGATGTGATGTGAACCAATAATAAAAAAAAAATAGCATCAGCAGAACTTGAACTTGGGAACCAAAGGGATATGAGAGTGGGTGACAAAAAAAATTCTAGGATTAAAAGCAAGGATTATACTGATGGATAATCTTAATTGAGCAACTGTTATGTGCCAGACACTGATATGTGTCTAATATGAATCATTGTAAGGTTTTCCTAGAAACCATATTAGGTTGCGACTATTATTATCCATGTTTTATATATGAGAAAACCCTGCCAAAGCACAGAGAGGTTAAGAAATTTTCTGAAGGTCACACAGTAAGTGGTGATCTGGCGCAGCTATTTTTGGAGCTTATAGGACAAGAGAAGGGATCAATTTCACAGACTGCCCTGGGAATTCATTATAATGCTTGTGATCCTCTGCTTCCAGACATCCACACAGCGATCTTGACCCACGTGGCAGAGAACATTCACATCTCTTCTTTTCTGTCTGTAGATTCCGGCCAGAGCAATTCTATCCCAGCTTTGCAATCGCCTTCTGTAGGGATGTCCATTTATAGATTGATGATTTCTGCCTGAGATCATCAGAAATGCCAAATGGTAGGTCAAGGACAACAGCCAGAGAGAAATTAAGAGCAGTTAGGACTCACTCACTAGTGAGAAGATATTTAAAAGGCAATTAACAGCTTCTTTCTGACAAGCAGCCAGAAACAGCCACGGAAAAGTCACAGGGTGGAAAACTGCTTCCTCTGGGCAGGAATCAGAAAGCCATCTAATATCCATTTCATGCTAAGAATTTTTGTCTGGAGAAACTGGTTTTTCTTTGATCACGATTCCAACCTGGGTACTATGTTGTTGTCAGATGACACTGGAAGGGGGTAAATACATGCTTGCCGTGTTTCTTCAGCGGGAATTTTACTTGTGTGTGGAATGAACAAGTGATGTATCCCTGCTCACATCAGGCAGTTGTGAGACAGCCGTGTAGCTGGGCTCCGCCCCGCGGACCAGGCATGTCTCTCCTAGGGAGAGCGGCATGGTGTGGGCAGCGCCCAGAAGGGACCAGCTGACTCCTCAGAGGCCTTTTATCCACTTTGGGCCCTTCAACTGCTGGGCCACCTCTCTGTGCGTCCCTGGGGGAGCCCCATTACCTTCCTGGGCAGAAAATGAGAAGACTGGAGCGGAGGGATACCAAGATCTCTTCTAGCTTAAAAGTTATTTTCCTACTTTAGACTGTGAAACAGCCCAGCCTATTTACTGGGGCATCTACTCGGTGCCGTAGTGAAGGCAAAAAAATAACAATGAAAGTATGATTCTTCCCCTTATGGTTAGAATAGTGTATTGGCTTCCCGTGGCTGCTGTAACATATTACCACAAACAGGGTAAACAAATTTATTCACTCACAGTTGTAGAGGCCAGAAGTCCAAAATCACAATTTCGTCAGGGTTGGTTCCTTCTGGAGACTCTGGTGGAGAATCTGTTCCATGCCTTTCTCCAGCTTCTAGAGGCTACTGGCAATCCTTGGTGCTCCTTGGTCTATAGACACATCCCTGGAACCTCTGCCTCTGTCTTCACATGGTCTTCCCGTGGTCTTCCCCTCTGTGTCTCAAACCCCCTGCTCCTTTCCCTGCTCACGGGAACACCAGTCATTGGATTTAAGACCTACCCTAAATCCAGGAGTCCATCTTGAGATCTTTAACTACATCTGCAAAGATCTTATTTCCAAATAAGGTCACTTGCACAAGTATTAAGGGTTAGGCCTTGGACATATCTTTTGGGGGGACAGACTCAGCCTGTTAACAAATAGCTAACACTTAATGAGATTTAATATGTACCCCACGTGTTTCTAAGTGATTCAGGTGTATTATCATGTTTAATCCGTACAACAAAACTATATGGTAAAAACGTATACACATCTTATAAATGAGGAAACCAAGAGATTGACTAACTGGCCTCTGTCACTCAGTGAGGGGGAGCAGAGTAGCCACCCCAAAATGTGCCACATTTGCATGTGGATTGTTTTGACCTGGAGGCATTCAAGGCTTAGCAGACTCCAGAATAGTTTTTGTTTGTTTGTTTTTAAATTTTTTTTTAATTTAGTTTATTTTTGGCTGTGCTGGGTCTTCGTCGCTGCGCGCGGGCTTTTCTCTGGTTGCGGCGAGCGGGGGCTACTCTTCATTGCGGTGCGCGGGCTTCTCATTGCAGTGGCTTCTCTTGTTGTGGAGCACAGGCTCTAGGCACGTGGGCTTCAGTAGTTGCAGCACACGGGCTCAGTAGTTGTGGCCCGCAGGCTCTAGAGCGCAGCCTCTGTAGTTGTGGCGCACAGGCTTAGCTGCTCCGCGGCATGTGGGATCTTCCTGGACCAGAGCTCGAACCCATGTCCCCTGCATTGGCAGGCAGATTCTTAACCACTGTGCCACCAGGGAAGCCCTGTTTGTTTGTTTGTTAACCTCTTTCTTTACTGACTAAAAGAATTTAGACTGAGGGCCTATACCAGGAAGAGAGCTAATACCAAAGATAACTTTTTATATCAGAAAAGACTCATCTTCATGGCATGGAAAACATTGGTTCACCAAACATCGCATCTTCCTGTGATTTGTCTTCCTCCTCTTTGAGACCCCAGACCCCTGTCCTCCTCTCCTTAGCTCAGGATGGTATACATGCCTCAATTACCTGATTGCTGGAAGCCTCTCATGTCTTTGTGGGGCTCCTGTAGGTGGCAAATTAAATTTATTTGAGTTATTAGACCAGCCAGAGAAACTAGAAGGATAGAGGGAAAAGGTTTTCCTCTCCTACATCAGCTATTAAGCCAGGCATATAGAATGCTTCTGGAGACACATTCAAACAAGGCCTCTATGCTGCCTCCCATATAGGCTTAACCAGACAAGGTGCCAACTTCAAGCAGATTATAGGTGGCAACAGATTTCATTCATTCTTTCTTTCTTTCATTCATTCATTAACAAACAACACAGTAGGTGCTCAATACATGCTTAATGATTAAATAAATGCCCACAATGCCACAGGCTTTGTACTGGACACTGGGGTACAGATGTCAACAAGATTGTAATAGGACCTGGCCAAAATCAGAAATGGCTCTCCAGCCATAAAAAAGAATGAAATTTTTGCCATTTGCAGCAACATGGATGGACTTGGAGGGCATTATGACAAGTGAAATAAGTCAGATAGAGAAAGACAAACACTGCATGATATCACTTATATGTGAAATCTAAAAAAATACAATGAATCAGTAAATACAACAAAAAAGAAGCAGTGGGGAGAGGGAAGGGGGGAGGAGAAATATAGGGGTAGGGGAGTAAGAGGTACAAATTATTAGGTGTAAAATAAGCTACAAGGGTATATTGTACAACATGGGGAATATAGCCAATATTTTACAATAACTATAAAAAGTATATCTTTTAAACATTGTTAATCACACTATATTGCACACCTGTAACTTATATAATATTGTACAGCAACTATACTTCAATAAAAATTTAATTAAAAAAAATAAAGAAGTGGCTCTCCTCTAGCTAGGCTTAATTCAGGGTTGGGTTAAAACTAGCAATAAGATAAAAATTTAAGACTCCAAGAGTCAGAGATGTGTGACCAGACAGAGGGTTATTCTCCTACCTATTTTTTCCTTTATTAATAAAATGATATCAAAAACAAAAATATCATCTGACTTTCACATATTACCACATGTGTGTGTGTGAAGTTTCTCTCTTTGATTCACACTCTCTCTCTCATATTAGGAGGACTTCCTCAACTTTATTTTCTTTGTGGGATGGGTGCAATAACTAAGTTTCTTCTACCCACAAGCAGGAGTCTGCCACAAAGAACATGGGTGCGTGGCTATGGGGTAGGGGTTGTTTGACACCTTTTTATAACCTCTTCTGGGAAGACTGATTGGCAGGTATGGCATCCAATCACAACTCCCTTAGTTCATGGAAGACAGAGTCAATGGCTGCGTCCCTTTAGTTTTTTGGGAGTTACATCTGAAGGGTAACAGAATCTGCCACCCCCAAATATGACCCTTACACATAAGGATTATTTTGAGCTAAAGGCAAGGGAGAAGAAGCAGATCCAAGAAAAGCTCTCTGCCCTCCCCCTATTTGCCTACAAGTACATACTAGATGTTTCTTAATTATTCAAATTATTCAAAGTTATGGATGGTTACATTAGTGTGGAGAAAAGAAAGGCTAACGATAAGACCAAACCGTAGTTAATGACTTGAGTTGTTTCATTTTTTGCCAAAGCTGGTGGTAAATAATAATGATAACAATAGTTATAATGATGACCAGATTCACTTCTCTCTCTTTTCCAGTTTCCTTTCTACTGGGACTAGAAATAGGTGATCAGGAGATGACTCAGCACAAGAAACAATAGCTGTGGTTATTCTACAAGCCAGAAAATGCAGGCCTGGTTAACTGGATGTTGATGGAGAGAACTGGATTGTTACCTTGAATACAAAGCATACCCAGACCCCCCCGCCCCCTCCCCCGTGCACGTGAGATGCATTCTGGAGAAGTCATGGGTGATGCAAATAGCTGCATATTGAGTCATTATTCACTGACTTGCTTACACTGGCAGGGAAGTTTTCCCAGAGGAAGAAAAATGATGCCAAACTATGATTAATACTCATATTTTAAGAATCTTAATAATCATATCAAAAAGCCTTCTGTATTTCTCCATGCCTGGGCATTTATCTACACCACAACCCTGCAAGTGAACAATGAATCCATATGATCATCTTGCATTCATTTCCTACTATGTTTCTATTATATCCAAATGTCTTATTTGATAAACACTTCCCTCCTTGGTGAACCGATTGTGTTTCTTGGTATTTTGCCCAAATTATCATGTCAGTGACACCTCTTGTACTTTTGTCCCCTTTAAATATTCCTAAAAGTGGTAATGGGGGCCTCCAAGGCTCAAAGTTCCTAAAACATCATGTTTCCCGCAAAAATACAGCTGCCAAGATTAACTAAAATATCAAGTTTCTTTGCTTTAAGCAGGAATTTACAAACAGTGTGATAGCAGTGCTTATCTCCTGCAATCAGAAGCTCTATCTTTCAACAGCAAACAATGGGAAAACAAGTTCATTGTTATGTAATAAATGCAGTCTGGTAGACAAAAATCTTGTGAAATGTGGAATGGGGGGGGGGGATTAATAAAGATATCCAGGTAAGTTTTAAAATGCAAGTAAGAAGCATGGTTCCCTCTGGAAAAAACCCAAAAAACTGATAAAGGTATTATCGGAGGTGGGGGGGGGGGCGGTGTGTGTGTGTGTGTTGGTACTGGTGCAATTCATCTTCCTACTGGAGAATTATTTATTCAGCTTCTTCTGGGTGCTGAGCGTTGTACCAGCTACCAGGGAAATAGAAGAAATGGAGGAAAATAGTACATGAATTCTGTCCTCAAGGAATCGCCAATCTAGAAGGGAAATTCTTTAATATGTAACTATGTATATGTAACAAATATGATTTTACATACATGTATGTATGTGTGTATATTCTTTAATCCACTTAATAAGCTGTCTAATTCAATGAAAGGGAAAAATGAAAAGAGTTTAAAAGAATTTTCAAAATAAGATTGAGTCTAAGAGTTTTAAATGGCTTTAAACCAAATGTTATTCTGACAACTGTCACTCTTGCTGTTATCTTTAGACATAAGACACATGGGCAAAAACTGAGACCTGCAGATCTGAGGCAGCCAATCTGCATATGTATAGCCATTGACCTAATGGCTGTACTATCACTTCTGCAAGTATACCCTGCAGATCATCATCCCTTGAGGAAGAAAACAAACAAACAAACAGAGGATGGGCATGATCAAGTTAATTGGGGAATCACTGAATACTTTTTCTCCATCTTAGAGATTCATGACAAATCCACATATGAAAAGCTAGATGAGGTATTGCATAATTTATGAAAATCAGCCTTTCCCAAACTTACCTTATCATGGATAGAATTTTTTGTGTAGCACCTATTTATTGGCATCCCATGGGACTTGTTCTCCCCAGAACATTCTCTCAGAAATACGGCAGTAATGGATAACAAAACATGTATCTACTGCTCTTAAAAGAATATCCGTAGACCACTTGTTGTGTTGATTCCAGTGACACTTTACAGAGATTAAACTCCCACATCCTGCCATGCACATTTCCAGAACGTAATGTTTGTATATTGAAGAAAACTGTGCAAATTGAAACTGAAAATAAGTAGGTATGTAAGAGGGAATAACCTGTAATAAGAAAGGTTATGAGTAAATGCAAAAGAAAAAAAAAGATTTTATACAGAGCAGCCAATCTGTTGTTAAACAGCCTTCATGAATTGTTTGGTTTTCCCCAATTTCTTTTTTCTTGACATAAACATGATTCAACTGTTTTAGTCAATTCTTACATGATGGCTTTGTTAGTTTCAAGTTTGTGGATTACTCCTTTAGAGAAGGCAGAAGACATGGTCTTCAGCAGAAGATGTGGTCAGCTAAAGGGAGCCCTGCTTTTCAATTACAAAGAAAATGCCTACGGAGAACCATGGGGAGTTTCTTAGCTTGAAAAAATATATTCATAAGGTCAATAAAGTAAGTCAAAATAATTTTATTTCCATTATGTTAGTTCCAGAGAGAATGAGTATCCCTTTAGCCCTTTGCTCTTCGATAAGGCCTTCTGTAGCATAAAAAATAACTTAAAAATAAACCTCATTCTCAAGGGGTCCTAGGTTTCAGCTATGCAACATGAATAAGCCCTAGAGATTAGCACAGTGCCTGTAATTAACAATACTGAATTGTACACTTAAAAATTTGCTAAGAAGGTAGATCTTAAGTGTTCTTATCTCCCCAAACAAATAATAATAACAAAAAATAAAGAGGGCAGGAGAAAACTTTTGGAAGTGACAGACATGTTTATGGCATAGATTGTGGTGATGGTTTCGTGGGTGTATCCTTTCCTCCAAACTCATCAAATCATATAAATTAATTATGTACAGCTTTTTATATGTCAATTAACCTCAATAAAGTGGCTTAAAAAAGGGAATAGATTGATGTAAAAAATAAAGTATACACTAAATATATATATAGATAAAGAGATAATAAATAAATTATAATTTATTATAAATTTATAATTATATATATAAATATATGTTCTCCATCATCCATCCCATTGATCCCTTTGAAAATGCCAAAGTGTCTCAGAATTCCACCCTTCTTGCTCCTGGCCCATTGAGGTTTTAATAAATTTTCTCCACTAAAATGATTATATTTATATTTATAGTTATTAATGTTACTATGAGTAATAGTTACTGTAGCTCTTAAATGAGGTAATACAGGTAATGCATTTAACAACATCTGCCCAGAGTAAAGGTTCCCTAAGTGTTGACTGTAATTATAATTTGCCAGTAATTTGAAATTCAATCTCCCTTTCACTCCTTACAACAACGCTAGTGGGTAGATAGTATTGTTCTCCCCATTTTATGGATGAGGAAACTGAAGTTCAGTGATACAAAACAACTTGAAGCAAGAAACCAACCAGATCCTAGGGACTATTTTAAGCATAATCAAAGGTCAATTTAAATACCTATCTTCTTATAATTCATTAAACTCCAACTGTTATGATGAGAAAAATTAAGCACAGAGGAGTTCAACAGCTCCCTCAAGGTCGTATGGAGTCAAACGTGGAGCCTGGTGTGACTGTCAGTTTTCTGTATTCATTTGGTTAGACTCTAACCCCCAGTAATCCAATCAAACACTAATTTAGTTGGCCCTGGGAAGGTATTCTGCAGACGGGAGTAAAGGCCATAATCAGTTGACTTTAAAGGAGATTGCCCTAGATAGGCTTGGTAGGCCTGATTCTATCAGTTGAAAGGTCTGAAGAACAGAGCTCATACCCCCCGAAGAAGAAGTTCCACCTGTGACTGTGGCATCAGCTCACACCTGAGAGTGCCAGCCTACCCTTCCCAGTGGGCCCACTCTGAAATTTTTGGATTTGCCTAGCCAGCCCCCCACAATCACGTAAGACAATTCCTTGCAATGAATTGTCTAATGTATATCTCCTACTGGTTCTGTTTCTCTAGCTGAAACATCTGGATTAAAACTCACATCTCTGTGTGCAGAGACAGAGTTCAGCTCTGAACTATTAGCGTCATGGTAACCACCAAAACTCAGCTCATCTAGATCAAATAGGTCTCGGCTTTATCAGATCCGCACTGACTTAATTAGGCAGCTTTAACCATATCTTTCGGGAATAAACAATACAAATGTTTTTTAATTCACATAACACTACCTTTCTTGTACTAGTTGCAAGACGAAAATAGTAATGCTAATAATAATTAATATTTACTAAGGAATTACCACTTTCCAGCAAAGGACCAAGATCTTTGAATTCATAATCTTATTTAATGGGTATAAATTAGAAAGAGGTGAGATTCTTCTCAATACAAGGAAGAACTTCTTAAGCATAAAACCAACCCAAAGATCACCTGGGCTGATCCAAGAGATGGGAAGCTCTCCATCTGTCAAGGTCTGGAAGCCCAAATTCAAGACACTTTGCAGGCAAGTTAGGGAGGGAATTTGGCACTGAATGGTAGCTAAAGATGACAAACCCTAAGTTCCCTTATTCCAAAACTCTGTCTTCTGGCCATTTACATACTTAGTCTGCATAATATCATTTTTAAACTGCTGATAAAACTGTCCTCAAATGACTAAGTACGTACAGGCTTGGACTTTTTGCAAAATTAGAAGTAAATCAATGGACCTTATCTCTTGACTTGCGCCTCCCTCCCGCAAGGGTGACTACAAAGAGCCATAAAGAGACACTAAAAAGAATGCAAGTTAATGAGAGTCAATTCTCAATTATCCACATTGATATCTGGAGCAAATGGACAAATAATCCAAAACAGCAGATAAGGGCCCCAAAATTTTACATTTGGCTTTTAAATCCTGTACTCTACTTGCTCCATGATTAAGAGGTGACTTTTGCTGAAAAAATATCCACTTCCTTGATAGAATTCTGGTTCCCTTATTTTTTTAAATCTCTAGATTAACTCGATTAGAATTCTTGATTAGACTGTTGATAAGAATTAGCATCAATATATATTTTTAATTTTCCCCTGGACTCTCTAAAGTTCAGCCCACCCAAATGAAAATCTGAGGCTGAAAAGGGCAAAATTATTGCACACAAAAGTTTCCGTAATATATGGATTAGCAAACCTAAATTGTGAAGCTCACTACTCTGTCATAGATAAAAGTACCTTACATCATAAAGACAGCTCACACCAAACCCACCCACAGTGGAAGGCTTCTCGTCTTATTTTGTCCCTGAAACTCTGCATTTTCTCCCTTGATAGGGCTGGGCTGCAGGAGAGTCAGCTTCTAGATGGTCTAAGCCAAAAGGCTAGAGAGTGAAGGCACAGTGACCTTTGGAGGTAGCTTCAAAGAATTTTAGGGAACTGGAGATAAAGTAGGAATTAATCGCATTCATTTCCAAAGTCGTGAACCATGGCTCTCCGAAGTGAGAAAAAAGCTTACCTTCATTTCTGTTTTGTTTTCATAAAAAATTAAAACAACATAAACTAGTTCAAGATAGAATGAAATGTCATGTCCAGGAGAGAGTCCTGGACTAGAAAGCGAAAGACTGGGGTTCTAATCCAAGTCTGTCAGTAATTACCCATGAGATGGTAGGCAAATTAATTAACTTTTCTGTTTCTCAGTTTCTGTATCATAGCAATAGCTACTACTTGTTGAAAGCTCTCTTATTACGTCTCGGTTACTTTTCTTTTTTTTTTTTTTTTTTAAACATCTTTATTGAAGTATAATTGCCTTACAATGGTGTGTTAGCTTCTGCTTTATAACAAAGTGAATCAGTTATACATATACAATATGTTCCCCTTTCTCTTCCCTCTTGCATCTCCCTCCCTCCCACCCTCCCCATCCCACCCCTCTAGGTGGTCACAAAGCACCGAGCTGATCTCCCTGTGCTATGCGGCTGCTTCCCACTAGTTATCTATTTTACATTTGGTAGTGTGTATATGTCCATGACACTCTCTTACCCTGTCACATCTCACCCCACCCCCTCCCCATATCCTCAAGTCCATTCTCTAGTAGGTCTGTGTCTTTATTCCCGTCTTGCCACTAGGTTCTTCATGGCCTTTTTTTTTTTTTTTTTCCTTAGATTCCGTATATATGTGTTAGCATACTGTATTTGTTTTTCTCTTTCTGACTTACTTCACTCTGTATGACAGACTCTAACTCCATCCACCTCATTACAAATACCTCCATTTCATTTCTTTTTATGGCTGAGTAATATTCCATTGTATATATGCGCCACATCTTCTTTATCCATTCATCTGTCGATGGACATTTAGGTTGCTTCCATGTCCTGGCTATTGTAAATAGAGCTGCAATGAACATTTTGGTACATGACTCTTTTTGACCTATGGTTTTCTCAGGGTATATGCCCAGTAGTGGGATTGCTGGGTCATATGGTAGTTCTATTTGTAGTTTTTTCAGGAACCTCCATACTGCTCTCCATAGTGGCTGTATCAATTTACATTCCCACCAACAGTGCAAGAGTGTTCCCTTTTCTTCACACCCTCTCCAGCATTTATTGTTTGTAGATTTTTTGATGATGGCCATTCTGACCGGTGTGAGATGATATCTCATTGTAGTTTTGATTTGCATTTCTCTAATGATTAATGATGTTGAGCATTCTTTCATGTGTCAGTAGGCCATCTGTATATCTTCTTTGGAGAAATGTCTATTTAGGTCTTCTGCCCATTTTTGGATTGGGTTGTTGGTTTTTTTGTTATTGAGCTGCATGAGCTGCTTGTAAATCTTGGAGATTAATCCTTTGTCAGTTGCTTCATTTGCAAATATTTTCTCCCATTCTGATGGTTGTCTTTTGGTCTTGTTTATGGTTTCCTTTGCTGTGCAAAAGCTTTTAAGTTTCATTAGGTTCCATTTGTTTATTTGTGTTCTTATTTCCATTTCTCTGGGAGCTGGGTCAAAAAGAATCTTGCTGTGATGTATGTCATAGAGTGTTCTGCCTATGTTTTCCTCTAAGAGTTTGATAGTGTCTGCCCTTACACTTAGGTCTTTAATCCATTTTGAGTTTATTTTTGTGCATGGTGTCAGGGAGTGTTCTAATTTCATACTTTTACATGTACCTGTCCAATTTTCCCAGCACCACTTATTGAAGAGGCTGTCTTTTCTCCACTGTATATTCTTGCCTCCTTTATCAAAGATAAGGTGACCATATGTGTGTGTGGGTTTATCTCTGGGCTTTCTATCCTGTTCCATTGATCTATATTTCTGTTTTTGTGCCAGTACCAAACTGTCTTGATTACTGAAGCTTTGTAATATAGTCTGAAGTCTCGGTTACTTTTCTAAAAGCACTTTTGCAATTTATCTCATAGAATCTTCTCAACAACCTTATAAACTAGGTATGATTAGCAACCCCATTTTACAGATGACAAAAGTAAGGTATAGAAAGTAATGTGCCCAAGGCAGGGTCCTAAAGTCAGGTCAACTAAGATTCCAACCCACACTCTTAACCATCATGCTATACTGCCTCTCTGCTAGAATATGTGAGAGTTGAATTAGATGTTCTCTCAGATCCTTTAGTTCTTTATTCTGTGATTCTACAATATAGCAAAATGTCTATTAAATAAATATTTTTAAAGGGCTAGCCTCAGAAGGGATGTCCATTTCAAGAAATATTTATCCTTCAAGACCCAGATGGATACCATACGACCCAGCAATCCCACTACTGGGCATATACCCTGAGAAAACCATAATTCAAAAAGAGTCATGTACCAAAATGTTCATTGCAGCTCTATTTACAATAGCCAGGACATGGAAGCAACCTAAGTGTCCATCAACAGATGAATGGATAAAGAAGATGTGGCACATATATACAAAGGAATATTACTCAGCCATAAAAAGAAATGAAATTGAGTTATGTGAGTGAGGTGGATGGACCTAGAGTCTGTCATACAGAGTGAAGTAAGTCAGAAAGAGAAAAACAAATAACAAATACCGTATGCTAACACATATATATGGAATCTAAAAAAAAAAAAAAAAAGTGGTCATGAAGAACCTAGGGGCAAGATGGGAATAAAGATGCAGACTTACTAGAGAATGGACTTGAGGATATGGGGAGGGGGAAGGGTAAGCTGGGACAAAGTGAGAGAGTGACATGGACATATATACACTACCAAACATAAAATAGATAGCTAGTGGGAAGCAGCCTCATAGCACAGGGAGATCAGCTCGTTGCTTTGTGACCACCTAGAGGGGTGGGATAGGGAGGGTAGGAGGGAGGGACATGCAAGAGGGAAGAGATATGGGGACATATGTATATGTATAACTGATTCACTTTGTTATAAAGCAGAAACTAACACACCATTGTAAAGCAATTATACTCTAATAAAGATGTTAAAAAAAAAAAAAACCCAGATGGAATGTTATCTCCTCTACACCCTAAGCACGTGGCCCAGTATATCCTCTGTGAGATGAACAGTGTTTTCAATCCCAGCTTTGGCCCTCATCGTACCACATGGTACTGACAAAATTTGGGGGAAAAGGATATCTGAGAATAAAGTATTATAATAACCTGGCCTTCTTTCCCTGCCACCCATGAAGCTGCCTCATCCTACACCTTCAAACGGTCTTCTTTTGGCCCTATCCTCAGGACCTTGAATTTCCTGTTGTCTTGCCTGAAAGGCTCTTTACTCAGGTCCCCATGACTCATTTTCTTTCTCTGCCAAAATGCCAATGAGTCCAGGAATCCTTCTCTGACCACCTGTAATAAGGAGTAACACCGTCACACCCAGCTCCCTCCCTACTGGCTACCTCTTTTGTCCATGGCATTTTCTATGACTTGAAACAGGACTAAGATATTTTGAGATAGCCTGTTTTTTTCCCCACTCAAATGAAAGTGCCATAAAGTTAGAATCTTTCATGTATTCATCTACTGCTATATCCTCAGTGCCTAGCATGGTGCCTAGCACAGTATAGTCAAAGACTGTAGGTAAATAAATGAATGGATAAAATAATTCTCATCATGCAAATATTGAAAATGTTCTTTAAGGGGCTTGTTCTGACAGCAATAAATTTAAATGTGAAACATTAGGTTAATAACCCAAAGTCCATCTCTGGTCAGTTTTCTGGCCTATAGCTTGTTATAAAAGTTCTTAACAGATGTGAAGAAAATGACCAATAGGATGTGGAGTGCATTTTTTGCTGTGACATTTGGATATCTATGTTCCAACACTAAGTAGTGGTATGAGTAATAGGGCTGCATTGGAAGCCGGGGGATTTGTGGGCACAGGAGTGCAGGGGAAATCAACTTAGTGCTGGCAACTAGGTAGTTATTGAAGATTTGCCTCTCTGTGTACTCCTCAAGGTTGTGAATCCTATCTCATTCACCTCATCCTTCAGTGATGGGGTCTGGCAGGTAGAAGGAGCACTTTACATGCTTGTTGAGAAAATAAAGCCAGCACTAAATTCAGAGGCTTCTCTCTAGTCCTATTTCAAGTTTCCCCTGACTGGGGTGCACCCTCAACTGGGCCATGGCAAAGTAATCAAGCTGAGTCAGCTCCCTTGGGAGACTCCCCTCCCAGAACTACATTTACAATTTATACCTTCTGTGTCATGTCAAGACTTTTTAACAAAGACCTACTGTATAGCACAGGGAACTATACTCAATGTTTTGTAATAACCTATAAGGGAAAAGAACCTGAAAAAGAATAGATATGTATGTATGTATAGCTGAATCACTTCGCTGTACACTTGAAACTAACACAACATTTTAGATTCTCCCCATTCCAATATTTAGAAAACCCAAATTATGATGAGGAGAGACTGAATACAAATCTGAGTCCACTCCCTCCCTCTGCAAATTTGGCATTTGAGACTCAAAAATGTTGCATAATGAATAATTAAAGAAGTCATAGAGAATTTTTCCCAAGAGGTGGGTGAGCACTTAGGAGGCACTGCCCAATGCACGTACATGTTGCTCTTGTCACTTAGTGAACTGACAGGTATTAAGACTTTTATCTTAGAGACACAGGAAGGGAAACCCAGAGATATAAAGTGATTTGCAGATGGTGACACCACATGTCATGGGTAGAATCAGGAGAAGCCTGAGGTCTGTTTACTCTGCCTGAGAAATCAAAAACTCCGATTTCAATAAGGACTTGTCCTGCTCTGTCTTTTGCTACTGGCTGTCCAAATGTAGGAGAAGCAGAACAGCTTCTTGGAGAATTCAAGGTTACTGCTACCTATTCACTGGCATGCACTTGAGTTATTAGTAATAGGGAGCAATTACTACATAAAATATCTAAATCTGTCTATCTGGATGGAAGATAGAGAAGCGGGGGAGGGAGGGGAGAGAGAGAAAAACAGTACATGAATAGACAATAGCCAGACTATTTATAAAAATAGAACTTTGACCCACAAACTGCAGCAATGTGCCTGGGAACCCAACCCTTATCTACAATGAACAACCCAGGAATCCAGCCTGCTGTAAGCCAGAGTTGCAGGAAGCCTGATGGCTCTCTCTAGTGACAATCCAGAAAGCTAAACAATAACTTCTGTAATAATTGGTTTAAATTGGCCAGGACTTGATTAATAACTAATTACTTGATTGCTGATTAGGTTTTGTCCCCACTTCCAACTTAGGAGCAACCAGAGAAAGCCACATATGCACCCCTAACTAATTATATGGGATGCCCCACTTCTAGTTAGTCTTCCTCCAGCTTCCCCAGGACAAGAGCCTCTAATCAGGGCAGACATGAAACTTTCTTGTTTTCCATTATAAAGTTTTCCCACTCCTCTGCCTGCCTTTGAGTCTCTGCCAAAACGCAGGTGATGGTGACTGCCTTACTGGAGCAGTTTTTGAATAAACAAACTTTGCTTTTCTCATTTGGCTGGTGTTGAGATATATATATATATATAAAACACACACCCATATATACAGAGATATATATATGTATACACATATATATATAATTTATATATATAGATATATATCCCAATAGCCAATGAATTATTGTTTAATATTTTTCTTTAAATATATTCTCTAGAAAAATTTTTAAAATTTCATTTAAAAATGAATTTTCAAACTTCTATCTTAAAGAGTGATAAACTAGTAATTTTCCAATCTAAACTAAAATAAATGCCTGTTAAATTAAATCTATTCATTCAACTACCATCTGAAAACATGTCACATACTATTATTTAGTGTATGTAGCTTAGTTAAGCAAACACTGAGTTTAGGAGTAAAAAACCTTGAGCTTGAACTCAGTCCTACCACTCACCTGCTGTGTGGCCTAGGACAAGTGATCTAACCTCTTTGAGTTTTGGGTCCTCACCTGATGAATACCTACAATTCCAAACTAGCAGGGTGATGGTGAAGATGACATTCCATGGTACCTATGAAAGCACCAAGTACAGGCAAGTACTCAATGAATACATTAATATTTTAACAAATGCAAAATAACCGGAGGCAAGAAGGATGAGAAAAAACTGCAGCACCAGAATGAAGTTCCTTGAGTTTGTTCAAATCCAAATTCGTATCTGGAGTCCACCATTGGTCAACTACACAGCAGCCAGGAAATGTTAGTTTGAATTAAGTAAAGTGCTAACAATGAAAAGCTATTTAAAGCACCTTAGAGGAATCACATGGTACCATCTATAAGGAAGGCTTTAAGGGGAAGGAAGACCAACCTGTGGGTCATTTACAACCAAACAGTCATTACTGATAACGTGTGTTCGATGGCTGTTTGGGGTGTCTTTGAATGTCGGTCAGTATTAAAGCAAAGAAAGAGAAAAATATTCAGCAGATGAAAACACAGGGCCAAATCCATCTTTGCACATTTTCCAGAAAAGACTGGATCTCTTTCAAAAGCTTTAAATAGCTCCTAACAGTAAGAAATCTGGAACACACAAATTGCATACGTACATTACAGGTGTATGTGTATAATTATTTTTTAACAATGTTCACAATAATGTGGTCATGTTGCTTTAGAAAAATGGCCTAATTATGCTAGTTTGATGGCAAGTTATTTCACAAGTAACTGCACAGATTGATAAATCAACCGAAACATATTTAAATGATGGGCAAGGGTGCTCCGTTTCCTCTTGGGGTAACTTAGAAGCAGAGCCAGTAAGATAGATGCTCCCAGGGGAACAGATTCCTAATTCATTGACTCAAAGACGATGCAGAACACCAGGCCACCAGAATTTGGAACAAAAAGGGCAGTGTTACAGACGGTGTCCTCAGGGGAAGAACAGCGGAGGCTCTATTCTGCAGAGGAATCACCTTGGCAATTTCCAAACCAAAAAGCTGGTGTACTGGGGTGATGGAGATAGAAAGCCAGGCCAGAGGGTGCCTCTGTCCACGGAGCCCGCGTGCAGGTCAGGGCAGAGCCCACATCACTCTCCGTGAACTCGGACGACCAGGGCGTGGGAAAAGCAGTCAAAATGTGGCTCAGAACCCCTTTGTCCAAGGCACCCCTCACCGAACTTTTCCCCTCCTGTATTCTGAATTATTCTTCAAACACAAGCGATACCATTTTGCTTTTAAAGAGAGAGAGCTTACGGCATCTTATGAAATATTTGTTTTGCCCTACTAATACCCAGGGTCTCTTTTCTTATATCTCCCACAAGCGAATGTTTATCTAGTAGCCCACTCTTCCTGTCCTAACATTAAACACCCTAATTTCCCAAGTTTGGGTCAGTTTTCACTTTTCATGTCTTTGTTTTGCTTTTCAAAGTGGAGGCAGATCCTATTTAGTAAAACAGATGAACGGATAATGATAGAATGTTACTGTGAGAAGGAGCCCTGATTATTACCTAGCCCAAGTTTTACAGAGAAGTAAATGGGAGCTCAGGAAGGTTTATTTCTTTTTTTTAAATCTTATTCAGGTGTAGTTGATTTACAATGTTGTGTTCAACTTCTGCTGTGCAGCAAAGTGACTCAGTTATACATATATGTATATTCTTTTTCATATTCTTTGCCATTACGGTTTATCTCAGGATATTGAATACAGTTTCCTGTGCTATACAGTAGGACCTTCTTGTTTATCCATCCTATATATAATAGTTTGTCTCTGCTAACCCCAAGCTCCCAGTCCAGGAAGACTTATTTCTAAACAGTCCCAAAGCTATAGGATGGGCCACTGACAGATGATACCCATCTTACGACATCCTGCTGGAGAGTGAGCAAAGATTTCCCCTGCAGGGAATCGAGTGCTCTATGGATTTCAGAATGTTGTGTTTGTTGCTTAATTCTGCACGTGAGGATGAGGGAGTTTAATTAAAGGAAAAACGAGACGGGATAAGGGTGGGAGAGGAGGAAAAGAAGCATGGCAAAATATGGGGAAAAAAGGAATAAACAATCAAATTTGTTTGAATAGAAGAGGAAGGGAAAACTTGGCAGCTGAGACAGGGCAAATTCGTCATGCAGGAAGGCATGTGAGAAGTGGCACCTTCCATCAAGAGGCTTAAAGAAATCAGTTTACCCAAAAACTTTGCATTTTAGTACATGAAAGGAGAGGGAGAGGAAGAGAAAGAATTAAACAATTCAGTACAGTATCAGGCAAAGCATGAATATCCACACCAAATATGTACTCAAAAACCAGCAAGGTAAGAAGTGAAAAAACAATGTTGTTTTGCTAACATGGACATTTTCATGACAGTCAATGAGATATATATATATAAATTGTCTGCATAAACTATATGTACATTGACTACATAATTAATAGTTAATGATGTATTTACAATGTAAGCCTCATTGTCACATAGTACAGTAACTAATATAATGTGTCTATCCTTCATATTTCATACTGATGTAATTTCTAGCTGATGCAACATGAAAATATCCTGCTACCTCAATCTCCTCATACTGATGTAATTTCTAGCCGATGCAACATGAAAATATCCTGGTACCTCAATCTCCAAGGGGTACCAATAGAATGGCCTCCTTTGGAGGGCAGAGGTCATATCACATGATCACATACCTATCACACGATCACGTGCATCCCTGTATCCCTCAATGGGTACAGCCAAGGCTTCGTGCAAGATGAGAGCACAATAAATATTTGTTACATGACTAAATGAGAGAAAGTGATGATCTCACTGACAAGTCAAGGATAGGAGTAAGAGTTCTCAAATGAGGCTCTGCAGGACTTTTTACCCCAGCAGCTTGCATGCAAATAAGGTGCTAAACCCCGTCAAGAAATTAAAACCACATTTAAAAATCAAATGAGATCCATTTTTTATTGGAAGGACTCGGATTTGGACCTATGGTCTGCTAATGCGTGAGAGCTGGTCCATGCCATCATCAGCCAGATCCTAAAAATACAGAAAAGCCCCTGAATTACACAGAAAAGGAGAAAGTCATCTCCTCACTGAAAATTCAAGTGCTTCCCTTTTCTTACTGTATTTCAGATTATTTCAGATTTCAAAGCAAACTTCATCTTTCACATTAAAAACATAAACACAAACCCTCTAGCCCTCTCTGCTTATGCTACGAATTCTGTTTCTCATATTAAAAGAGGCTTTATAAGTTCAGCCTTTATTTATCTTATTATTTATTATAAGGCTACACTGTTTAAAGGTAACATGTATTTGTTTACAGAGGATGGGCAAAGGTAACGGAGCTGGGTTACATGGAATTCAGTCTGAAATTCAAGTTGAAAACTTACCATTTTCTCTTTGAATGGCAACTGAAAGAAAAAATACAAAGCCACCAGCTCAGTCAGAGAGCAGGAGGGGGAGGAGGGGAATTAGCAAATCTCTGAAAAATAAAGCTGCATAATCTGCTATATTTCAGGCCGCCTTTATCCTCCAAATCCCCCATCTTTGTTTAAGCTACAAACGGACTCTATAAAAATCAGCTCACTGGCCTCCCCTATTATACACCTCCCTGCACAAATCAAATGAAGCTTTGGCTGAAAAGCTGATAAAAAAAAAAATACACTACCACTGACACATGAGCAAGCTGATGTATTTTAAAAGTGGTTATCATTTCTAATTCTTTCCTTTCTCTGCAGAGAATAGATCGTCTTTCTAAGGAGCACACACAACTCTGGCACAGAGCACACTTTGCCCCTGTATTTGTTTTCAATAGGGATTTTCTAAAATCATCACCTCACAAAGTGTTTCATCATTAGCATCGATTTTTAACACCTTGGGAGGAGAGTGAACAGTGGTAGCGTAACTGTTTAATATCAGGGCATGACCAAGACCACCTCCTAATATTTGCTCTCATGATCAAGTTTTTTCTGGAGAAACACATTCTTCTTGGGTTGAAAACAACGCTGGCACAGTATCATCCAGGTACTTGAGGTCTATGCTGTTTCATTTTGTTTTCACTTTTGTTGTTTATAATGAAGTCTAGATTCTGTCCAGCAACATTGGAAAGAAACAGATCCTTCTTGGCTTTTTTTGTCCTGGTTTTTCCCTGATTGCTGGCAAATTGAGGGGATCCTAAGATACCCAGAGTCCATCTCTTTCATTGCTCCGCTCTAAGTCCAGGACCCCCCACCCAAATCTCAGTGCCCCCTTTACACAGCCCCCATACCATCAGAGATCTCTGCTTCATGGTCATTACCACAGTTACAAGTGTATAGTGCCTGTCTCATCTGTGACACTGAATTCCATGAGAGCAGAGACTGGTATTCATCTTTGAATACTTTGAGAAAGACTCAATAACTGCATCACTTACCACATTATGGATTTTTTCATAATAATAATATTAGGTAACATTTAGAGTATGTACTCCAAACCAAACACTCATTTACTCCTCTCTCAAACTCTATAAAGTGGCCACTAATATCATCTTATTTTTTAGGTGAGAAGTGGAGGCTTAGAGGGGCTAAGTCATTTGCCCATGAAAGCCTGGGATAGAGTCAGCATTTAAATTCACACAGGCTGACTTCAGAGCACCAGGGCTGCCCCAATAGATTCATCTTCTCACATAGCTGCTTCCCACACTGGGCCAGGAAATCCTCAGGATAAGACGGTCATGTCTTGTTTATCGTGGTAACGCCTGATAGCAGGTACTAAGCTCCTTGTTCTGAGACCTTCCTAATACACACAACAACCCTGTTCCATGAAGTATTATCACTGTCATCATCCCTACCGATTGTCAGGAGCACAGCAGCTTGGAGTTCAGGTGACTTCTCTGAGGCCGTACGGAATGTCAGAAGCAGAGTTTAGTTTGTTGGACAAAGCTTTCCCAGTGCTTCCCCAAGGGAGTTGGAGTTGGAGAGAGGGAGGGAAATTAGGGAGAAAACAAAGGAATTGCTCTTGGTCGTCAAAAGGAATCAGATAGGAAGGGAAAGGATAGAAGGAAAAAAGAGGGAGTCAAATAAAACAGTTTGCTGGGTTCACAGGTGGGTCTCAAGGAGGCATTTGTTGAACTAGAGTGGAATGGAATGAAATGGGGTGGGCTGGAGTACGATAGAATGGGTTGAAATAGAATGAAATGCAACAGATTGGACTGAAATGAAAACACATGACCAACTTGGCACTTGGCACATAGGTTCACTCATGGCTGTGAACTGAATTGTGTCCCCACAAATTCCTATGTGGAAGTACTACCAGGGCTTCATCATCACTGATGTGATGATATTTGAAGGCCTTTGGGAGATAATTAAGATCAGAAGAGGTCATGAGGATGGAGTCCTCCTCACAGGATTAGTGTCCTTATAAGAAGAGGCACTGGAAAGCGTGCTTGCCCCTCCCCTCCTACGGCGTCTGCACCAAGAAGAGGTCATGTGAGCACACAGCAAGATAGTAGCCAGGAAGAGAGCCCTCACCAGGAATCACATCTGCCAGAACCTTGATCCTGAACTTTCCAGCCTCTAGAACTGTGAGAAGATTCATTTCCGTTGCTCAAGGCACCCAGTTCACAGTGTTTTGTTATGGCAGCCCAGGTTGACTAACAACCTCATACTTTCCTAAAATCGTTGGGGGTCTCCTCAGCCTGTTTCAATTTCCAAATCCCTTGCTCTGGCCTAGGCTGTCTTCAGCTTATAACATTCTTTGAGAATTTTTCTTTTGCCCATCCGGGTCTGCCTGCTTCCATTCTAAAGCAGTCACTTCAGGAAAGCAAACCAATGCCAATCCAAAGCTATCTGAGGCAAAACCAAACTCCTTTTGCAAAACTCACCCAGGTGGCCTTTCAAGCTGTGGGTGAGATTTTGAGAATGTCCCAACAGGAATTCAGAGGTCTTGCCTTGAAAAGTAGATCTGTTTCCTCAAAGCAATTTACTATGAACTATTTACCCTATCAATCTTGAGTTGCTCAGATTCTAATCTGTCTTATTATGGATACGAACCTGCTGCACAGAGAAAAAAAAGTCTCCTTCCCTAAAGAATGTTGTTTCAGAACACCCGGATTTATGATTTTCACCTCCCAGCCTTGCCTTTTCAAACGAGCTGGGACTTGGTTGGAGCTTTTTTATATAAATGCAAATATGGTTATTACTTATGCATTTCAATACATCCTAAAATGGTAAAGAACAATACTATGGCACTCACAATAACAACACCTTCCTTTTTATCCCCTGCCAGGCTCCAGATGTTACTTCATTAGTTTGGATTTGATCACAATGCTCTTTGCCACCATGGCTTCTATTCCAGAACCCAAGGAGGCTGCAAATGTTATATAATGTATGATTATTAACTTATGTCAAGCAAATCACAGTGGCTCAGTATACTGTTTTTCTACTAATTCAGTCCCTCATTAATAACCTTAATTATTGTGCATGGATAAAATAGGATTTATAGAGTACAGAAGCCTGAAACTGCTATGGCAAACTCATTACCGTCTCCAGCTACAGATCTATACAGAAGTCAAATTGGAAAATGTGAGAAACTGCTTAATACAGAAAGTTGTATTTCGATAGAAGAAGGCTGGGATGGTTTCTCATCTGTTTGGATAAAGAAATACACACATCTGAAGTATCAGCTGTTAGGGACCAGGATGGAGGGGAAAGACATGGGATGCATTTTTCTCTGAAAAGGGGTTTGTCAACAAAGCAAAACCAATGTAAGTTAAAAATGAACACTCTGCACTTAGAAAACCAAATTATGCAAATCCATCCACTTTTACCTAGCTACTGTTTCTCTGCATTGGCGGACATTTTCAGGTTGGGGAGAACGGCATAGGAGGTGTTCGTAATCCTCTGGGTTAACTGCTGAGGTTACACAAATCATAGTCAGGGAAACTAGCCTTGACTGGAACTGGACAAACATTTTTAAAAGCCACCAGAACAAAAAGAATGAAACTGTGAACTAGGACAAGCATCAAACTCAGGCCCCTCTTAGATGAAGCATTCAGATGAAATGTAACAGCACAACAAAAGAGATGGTCCAAAAGCAAATGAGGCCGACTGTTACTGGTGGTACGTATTTCCCTACATTTAATAATAATGCAAGGCAGGAATAAAAAAGGGTCTAATCTAGTCCCTCATGATTACAGGGTGCACTGGAGTGGTATAAAATTTAAACCTGGGGAAGATGCCATGAGCAGCATAATTCAGATGAACTTTTTCAAATATCCAATTATTGTACAGGAATACTTGGCATCTGATTCTTGAGCACTTCTGGAACTTCTTAACAAATACAGGATGCATAAATGCCGTCTAGGAATTGATCTTGGAATCAGGAATCTGGCTGTTGACAGATCAGGCAATGACACTGAGTTATAAAACCAAACACTGACAACTCTGGGGTTTAATACATCTGCCTCAAAGGGAAGTTTTGGGATATAATGAAATAATGGAAGAAAAAGCCCTGTGAAAATAGCAGCACTGGGTAAAAATTGTGTGGCACCAGTGAATCCAGAACTTGCTCGTTTTCCAGTGATACACTCATAGGATGAACGTTGCCTTGTGGCATGGCAGGCGTGCAGAAGTACTGCTTCCTGATATGACGCTTATGCTGTCTTAACTATTGTACACAAGCCACCCTAGTCATCAAGGCAATAATTAACTTCATTATGATGTTGCCTAATTACCATGTTTACTTTTCACACTCTCATCACATATTGGCTTATTTTTTAAAAATATTGTTATTAGTGGTAACATAAAATAAATAAAAACTCGACGCTTGGGAAAGCTGAAACTGCAGAAGACAATTTATTATGTTAGGGAGGCAGCCTGGCACAGGGAAAGAAGAACAAAATTGGATTCAGGAGAAACAAACAAACAAACAAGCAATCTGAGTTGAAATGTTGACTTGGCCTTTGTTTTCTCATCTCATAAGTGAGACTAATAATACTGACTTTTTAGAGTTGTCGGATGGATTAGAGAGATGAGACGCTTTATGTGATACTCCTAACCTAGTCTCTGACACAGAGGTTCTCCTTAAATGGCTGTGATGATAAAGATGATGACTAATAAAAACAACTAGAGAGACCTTCAAGATGGCAGAGGAGTAAGACGTGGAGATCACCTTCCTCCCCACAAATACATCAGAAATACATCTACATGTGGAACAACTCCTACAGAACACCTACTGAACGCTGGCAGAAGACCTCAGACTTCCCAAAAGGCAATCAACTCTCCTACTATCTATCTGAGTAGGGCAAAAGAAAAAAGAAAAAACAGAGACAAAAGAATAGGGACGGGACGAGCACCTCGGGGAGGGAGCTGTGAAGGAGGAAAGGTTTCCACACACTAGGAGGCCCCTTCACGGGTGGAGACTGTGGGTGGCAGAAGGGGGACCTTTGGAGCCACGGAGGAGAGTGCAGCAACAGGGGTGAGTAAATAAAGTAAATAAAGTGAGTGAAAATAAAAATTTAGACTGTATTTTTTGTAATAATAACTAGTGCTGCTAAGGGTACAGAAAAATGGACTTCCTTATCTATTGCTGGTAGGAGTTTAAATTGATACAAATTTTAAGGATCAAAATTTGGCCATATCTATTAAAAGTCTTTAAATATAAGAATATTTTTAAAGTCTACATTACTTTTATCCAGCAATTTTTCTTTTGTTAATTTATTCTAAGGAAAAAACTAGGTTTTTTCACAAAGATTTAATGATGAGATGTTCATTAAGACACAATGAACAACAGTACAAAAAATTAAAGCATGCTAAATATTTGATGACGGGAGATCAGTTAATTATATGAAGCTCATTTATAAAATAGAATATTACACAGGCATTAAAAGGGATACCATAAAAGAAAATTTTATGTTAAAAAGATGCTGATTACATATTGAGCCAAGGTAAAGACAGCTTACAAAAAGTCCATATCATATGGTTCCAATTTTGTAAAGAAAAAACATTTGAACATAGAAAACAAAGATTGGAAATATATAAACCAAATATTAAGTGATTTGTCTCTGAGCTATAGATGATTTCTATTTTTCTTTCTTCTTCTTTTTTCTGTATTTTAAAAGTCTTCAATGAGCGTATATTGCTTGTGGTTATTTTTTGAACAATTTCTACTACTCAAGGAAGGGATTTTAGAATAAGGATTTACTTCTTATGGTGATTTAATAACACTTATAGACAGCTAGTCCCTATAGTTGTTTAAATGAATTTGTTTTCATCCCAGGTCACATTCAATTCAGTTTAATAGTTAAGATTAGCCGTTAAGGTGAGAGGTGTAAAGTCAAAAGCAGAGGATTTAGGGGCTCCCTTTAGAATACCCAACCTGTGGTATCAATATCTGATGTGGTAAATTGTTTGGGAGGAACCTATAAATGGGACCTGTCACTCAGATAGAATATCAGGAAAACAAAGATTAGGGATTTCACAAGCTCTGTCATTGGATACACCACTGCCCCTCACCTATCTGCCTACCACCAAAAGGGATGGTACAACTTTCATCATCCTGAGACCAAAATAATGACAATGCAGTTATATTTTTAAAAATGAAGAAGAGGAGGAAAGAAGAAGTAGAAGAGAAGGAAGTGGAGGGGGAAGGAGAGGTGAGGGGATAGCACTTGATGAAACAGAATGAACATTGAACACTGGAAATGATTTTTCTTCAGCCTTCATAAGACACATTGCCCAAGACTACAAGCTCTCACCTAGTTTTTATGACCTTTGATGTTTATTCCTACAGGACATAAAATTAATTTGTATCTTGCTGTACAAAATCCACACTTACTCATGTCAAATGGAAAGGCACACTTTCGTTTTCACCTTATCAATGAAAACATTTAAGGCTACTGGAGGTATCCTCAGAGGAAAGTGAAAATCTGGTTTGTATGTATTAAGTACAAGGAGACATAGAACATTTGGCAAATTAATGAACGAAAGTTAGGAGTGTTAAGTGTAGAATGAATGAATATGTGAAGAGATGAAATAACATTTGTTGTCCCATATTGAATAAATTTTTATCATGGACTGTTTACCCACAGAATATGCAAATCTTCTCAGTGCAGGCTGGGACAGTTCTAGTAATTTGGGGGTTTTGATGGAGGGAGACAGTTAAATATTCTGGATCCAATTCTTCTAAATTGGAAAATCCGTATCATTTTGGAATATCTATCCCCAAATTTTGTGATAGAAGAAACTACAAGTTAATTTTTAAAAAGAGAGAGAGAAAGAGAAAGAGATAGAAATGGAGAGAGAAAGACAGATTGAAAGAGACAGACTGTCTTCCAGTTTTTCCAGATGAAACTTCTACATGGGGTCACTTTAATTAAACCAGTCTAAGGGACTGCCAAAATAATCTTCTTCCAGGATATTGAATCTTGACCCCTCTATCAGTTTCTGAAACTCCTTTGATAAAGCACAGCACTATTCACAACAGCCAAGATATGGAAGCTGCCTAAGGGTCCATCAGTGGATGAATGGGCAAAGAAAATGTAATATATATATGCACTGGAATATTATTCAACCACAAAAAAGGAAATCTTACCATTTGCTACACCATGGATGAACACAGAGGGCATTGTGCTAAGTAAAATAAGCCAGATAGAGAAAGACAAATACTGTATGACTTCACTTACATGGAGAATCTAAAAGACAAAACAAATGAACAAACAAAACAAAAAGAAACAGACACATAGTTACAGAGAACAGACAGGTGGTCGCCAGAGGAGGGGGAAGGGGTGGTTGAGTGAAATAGGTGAAGGGGATTAAAAGGTACAAACCTCCAGTTACAAAATATACATAAAGAATATGGCTAATAATATTGCTATAACTTTGTGTGGTGACAGATGGTTACTATACTTAGTGTGGTGATCAATTTGTAACATATATAAATGTCAAATCACTATGTCGTACACCTGAAACTAATATCACATTGTATGCCAACAATTCTTCAACAAAAATAAGTAAATATATAAACAAACTATTTTTTAATGAAGTAGATTGCATTTTATATCTGCGTTCAAATTTTCCTACTTTTAATCATTTAAAACGCACTGGAAAAGGATGTGTTCATTACTTGGATTAAATGAGGGAGGCTCCTTGAACATGAAATAAAGGAGTCATGCGATTACATGGTTCAATACGTATGATCAGTGGAAATAAAAAATTTTAAATGTTAAAGTTGGGATTGGAAACAGGAAAGAGCTACCAGAGATTTCATGGTGCGGTCTCAATAAATATTTCTTGGTTTTGTTTTATGAGGACTAAACCAGGACATCTCCCATTTGAAAGAAATTAGGTTTGTTTTTGAGCCTCTAAAAGGCAGTTTTCATCATTTCTTCTCCTGGCAGACTCCCAGCTATTTAAATTCTTCCTTTGTCTTGTTGCTTTTGGTTATATTCCTGCTTACACTGCCCTAAACAGGTCACTCGTGGGCCCTGGAGGCTTGGAGGTGTCTCAAACGGTGCGTACTCTGCTATCAGTCACTTAGTTACATCGCACATCTTTGTTCTTTGCCCATGGATCAATCCCACCAGGCCTCCAATAGTGTGAGATGTTCTTTTGATTGTCCTTCCATATCCTTTGGCCTTCCGGCTGCTAAAATCAGCAATCCAGGGACTAACTCCTGAACTTTCTGCATCAGTTTGATTTTTGCTTCATGCTAATGTGGTACTTGCCTAATATAACTCAGGGACTTCCAGGGCATGCCCCCTCCTTAGGCTTGTCTCTACCATTGGAGAATTACGTTGTGGAGGACTTTTACTGATGTATACAAATAGGCATTTTTCTTCTATACAAAGTGATACAATTACTCTGTCCGTTTGTCCCATAGGCATATTTTCATTCATAGTTCAACAGGATTTTCTGTCCTAATGACAACTTGGAATATCTCCTTAATGTAATCTATGTATCATATTTATACTTAAAAAAATCTTATCCTCCCTATCCTGAATGTAACATTCTGTAATGAGTCAAAAATGCATAGCACATCTCAGAAATACACGGCCAGGAAAGACTCTCCCTATCAGAAATGCTACCTGTGGACCTAAATTCAGCCCTTTTAAAAATGTATCAACTTTCTCAAGTAATCAGGATCAAAAACATAATTTGATAATTGATAGTAGCTATAATCAAGTTTTTCAAATTCTGTTTTAGTTCTGATTCATATACCCAGATTTACAGGACTTCTGTCACCTCCAAGGATGGTGAGTTCTGCCTCTCATTCTGAGGCAGAACGTTTCACTTTGGAAAACTGATTTTTTGGAAAGATATTTCTTTTAAAGCATGGCGGTCTATCAACGTGTTACGTTCATCACTTCCCACTAGTTCCGGTTTATTCATTCAACAAATACTATTCTGTACCAACTGTGGTGTCAGGTGAAGTATTAGGTATAAGTGATGAAAAGATGAAGAGGCTGTAATCACTGCCTGAGGACATCGGCCGTGAGGCTCCAGCCAAGCATTGTGTGAGCAGACAACCATGAACTATGAGAGCCACGGCACGGTGGATGTGTCTGCCACATGTCACAGGCACAGAGAGAAGCGATCAATCGATCCTCTGGAGGGAACTAGGGAGAGAGGTGGGCTCTGAAGAATGAGCACTGGTACCCCAGGTAGAAAAAGACAAGAAAAGCATCCAAGCTGATTCATTCTATCTCAAATCTAAAAACCTCTTTACCATGCTTGCCCAAGAGATACATGAGAACTCTGTGTTCACTTTAATTTGTCTCTTCTCCAAGGTACATTTATTTCTGAGATATTTTTCACTCTTTATAACTTCCTCAGAGAGGTTTATCTTGACACTCCCCCCGCTACCTCCATTGCCACCTCTGCAGAGATTGGTTTAAGCCCCTGATCTGCTCTCATGGCATCCCATATATTTTGCTCATAGCACTTATCACAACTGAAATTAATTCATAATGCGTGTGTCTTTATTAGCTCTCTATCCCTTGACAATCTAAAGCCTAAATTATCTAAGAATTGTCTGGAGTCTAGATTCTAAACCTCATGAGGGCAGGAGCCAAGGCTGTCTTATTTACTGCATCTCCTGAGCAAAAGCAGAGTGAAGGGCACAGAGGAACACGGTACATATTTGTTCAACAAACACATGAATGAGTAAGATCACTGTTTCTTACACGACATGGTCTTGGGTGCTGTAAGCTCCAGCCAGCTCCAGCTGGTTTCACATAGAGCTTACAGCACTGAACCTGTAGAAACAACTTTTCTAAGGTCCTGAAGGGTCACCAGAGGGAGGATTCAGAGCCCTACAAACAAAGGACACATGGCCAGGCCAGAATCTTCCCTTCTTGATGAGTCAGTACATTAAGAAGCAAAGGACACTCATGGAATCAGACAGTACTCATCACATTTTCTATAAGTTTCATGTGCTCACATTTTCTATAAGTTTCATGTGTCTGACTCATGGAATCAGACAGTACTCATCACATTCTCTATAAGTTTCATGTCTGTTAAAAACCACGGAGCAGTTCCTTAGAACCAAGTTCCAGCCAAACCAAACAATGAATCTTTTTCCCCAAGTACCTTCTTTGCCTCCCTTAGGATGTGCTTCTTCTACTCTCTTCCTTCCTCACTGCCCCTGTTCACCTCAACCTCCTCCTACCCAAACCCTACCCATTGTCCCTGACATGCCTCTCAAGCCCCCTAGCAGTAAATCACCTGTCTTCTTGGGCTTCACAGGGCACTTTACCCTTATTTGATGACATTTGCCAGGAAGTCTTGTATCATAACTATGTACTTGTCTCATTTCCCTGGTAGGCAGAATTCTAGGATGATTCCAAGATTCTAGGATGACTCCAAGATTCTCACCCCCTGGTATACACACTCTGTGTTATTATCTCCTTCCCTTGTGTGTGAGTAGGACTTGTGACACTGATGGCATATAACTCCATGATTATGTTACATGAGCTGGCAGAGGGATTGTGCAGATGTAAATAAAGTCCTTAAACAGATTAAGTTCATTGAGAGACATGATCGTGGGTGGGCCTGACCTAATCAGGTGAGTCCTTAATGTCGGAG
This sequence comes from Eschrichtius robustus, assembly GCF_028021215.1. Classification (NCBI taxonomy): domain Eukaryota; kingdom Metazoa; phylum Chordata; class Mammalia; order Artiodactyla; family Eschrichtiidae; genus Eschrichtius; species Eschrichtius robustus. Next base: position 108,352,933 of record NC_090827.1, on the reverse strand, counting down.
ATTCGAAAGGAGAGATTCTCCCATTGGCCTTGAAAGACCAAGCTTCCACGTGTGCAGGGGACCATGTGCCGGGCAACAGTGGGAGGCCTCTAGGACCTGTAAACAGTCTCTAGATAACAGCAAGCAAGAAAGTGGGAACTTCAGTCCTACAACTGCAAGGAACTGAATTCTGCCAACAGCCCTGGGTCTTAGAAGGGGTCACAGTCCCAAGTGACACAGTGATTTCAGCCCTGTGAGACCCTGGGCAGAGGATCCAGTTAGCTAGTGCCTGGACTCCTGACCCACAGAAAATGTGAACTAGCAAATATGTGCTTTTTTAAGCTGCTAAGTTTGTGGTCATTTGATATGCTGCAACAGAAAACTAAAACACCTAGTCAACAGATGATCTCCAATTTTTTGCACAGCATCGAATTCAAAGAATTTAGTGACATTTCCTATTGCACTTGACTCTGATTTTGAAGATGATCCAAAGAACAAAATTAAATCATATATGGTCCCTATAAACCATGTTACTTCTAGACTCTGTTCAATAAAAAAAGGAGCATAGAACTGTTAGCTAGTCACTAAGTGGAGTCTTATGTTTTATAAAGAATCAAGAGACATGAATTCAATCCTGGCTCTATCACAATCTAGCCAATTGCCTTGAACAAGTCAAAGCCAACTCAACTTCTTGGTATGTTATCTATCAATAACTATTAAAATAGCTACTACTTGTTGATAAACTCTCATGTATCACGGACTGTATGTGTATTATTTATAAATACCATCCTACCGTGGCCAGATAGACTTTATGCTCATTTTATAGATGAAAACAGTGAGGCTCAGAGAGATTGGGTATAACAACCAAGGTCATGTGGGTACCGCAGGACAAGGTCATAATTTGAAGGTTGTCTGTCTCACAGGCCCGGGCTATTAAAGTGAGGGGTTACTGAAAGGTCTTCTCTGATTGGATCATCCCAGAGATATAGATGGAGTGTGATTTCCACAGCACGAGCCCAGGAGAAGACTCCTTCCCCACACCTCGAAGTGAGTCACATCTGAGTTCCTGGCAATACAAACGTGTCCAGGTTTAGACAATGACAGAGACCCTGAGCCCAGGCAGGGAGACTGCACAGATTTAAGGACTTGTTTACTTAGAACAGCAGAAAGGAAGTCAAGCGTGAACTTTCTGAGCTTCAAAGATAGTCTCAGGACCCCCTTGGGAATAAGCATAAATCTTCAAATTTATCCAAAGTTTAGCAAATTCACAATGACAAATGTAACAGTTCCTCTAAATTGAAGTTCATCTCTTGGCAGTTTTGGAGGCTTGGAGAAAATGCCAGCAACAAGGACTTGGAAGGAAATAAATCTTTAGATTCCCTGAAAACATAGATAATTATTGTGGAAGACATATGGAGGATCCCATACTGCGTTGAAAAAGAAAATTTATAAATGTCAGCTTTGAGGCAGCAATGTTGGAAGGATTGAAGAGATCTGCACTTAACTTGATGAGAAAAATATGCTGGGGATACATATTCACCATTAAGAACTAATTCTCCTTAACTCGTGCTATTTCAGGGAGGAGTGGATGAGGAGAGAAGGGAGAAAGGCTCCAGAATTTGGAGCAAGAGGTTAGATTTTTTTTCGTATCCAAACAGGTGAAATTTAAAGATTCTCTACTGTTTAAAAAAGATGCTGGTAAATGGGATGATAAAGGGGCCACAAGATGGGTGTTGAAGGCAGAAGAGTTGAGTCCTGAGTCTCTTGAGTTCTGAGCCTCACTTTCTTCATCCCTACAGTACAAGTGGTCCATATAATACCTGCTCTGGGCTCATAGCAAGGATGGAATGAGATACTGCCATCCAATCCTGCTCAGCAAATATTCACCATGGGCCCCCTCTTCGTCCCTTACAGTGGCAAGCACTGAGGCTCCAGAGAAGAATAAGTCCCAGTCCTCTCCCTCCACGAGCTTACAGATGGTCCTGATTTGTGAAAGGATTTTATAAACTGCAAAGCATTATCAGAATGTTTGTCATTTAAACTCATTAACCAATCCAGGAGGTTACTGTTGGACACATTTGAAAAACACCAAGACAAGAATCCACTAAGAATCTGACTCTTTTTTTGCAAATTAGAAGACCATAGAAAGGATTACTTATTTTGGCCTAAAAATTGGAATCTGTAACTGTGTCTTTTTTTAGACAAAACCACAGCTAATAGTGGAGGATCTTGATTTTTTTTTTTTTTTTCCTTTCCAAAGGGAAAGAAGTAATAAATAAAACTGGAATTCAAAACCAGCGAAAGTAGGAAGAGAAACAGTCTCATAGGCCTTCCTCGTTTCCCTAGGGATGGGTCTTCTTCCCTTTGCTTCCTGGAGGCTCTGAGTGGAGATCATGCCAATTAAACAGTGCCCAGTTGGCAACAAAGCCCAGAGCTGAGAATGGGGACAATACAATGGAAGCACCAACTTTCAAGAGATGCATGGCACCTCAGGAAAGATATTACGAACATCTAATGGGAAATATGCAACTTCTTAGAACTTCCGTAACAAATGTCAGTGAGGCAATGCTGAAGAGGTGTCTGGATTTAATAAACCTTTTAATATTTTCACAGCTGGGCCTGCTTGCACGGGGCTCATAGACCATTTTCTTAACTAAGGCATGGTGCTGATCTGACATTAGTTTAACAAGGTAATTATCAAGTGAAGAATAGCAGCTGCACTGCTGTGAACCTGAATAATAATGCTCATAATTACTGATTTTGGGCCCATCTTTAAAAAAAAATAATAGAGGACTAAGTACTAAAGCATTTTATAGGAAATACATTCAGGTACAGTGTCTAGAAGTGTGGAGAACTATAAAGGATATAATTAGCAGTTTATTTACATAATCAGTCAAACACCGTTTATCATTTCTCTTATGGTCCTATTGAAGAGAAGCAAATAGGCATGGGAACATTAAGTTATTTTAGGCAGGCGACCTTAAAAAAGTTGATTATTATTAACTTTTTTTAAAGCTTGAAAGTTGAACTGTCCTAAATGCCTCAATTGAAAACTGAATAGTGTCGCTGACTTTATCAAATGCTAGCACTCCTTCACATATATGACATGACAAACATTTCCAGGGGAAATTCTACCTGGACAAATACACCTCTCAGTTAACTAACTTCAGTTTTTGGAATATATTCAAAGCTTGCATTAATTCTGAAACAACACACAAATTGTCTTTTACTGAGAACATCTTAAGTGGTTGCTTTTTATCTGGAATATGAGAGTAACATGGAGATACCATGTATGTCTGTGAGGAAATACCTTCCCAAGCATTACTGACTAGGCTTACCTCGTAATTAGATTCTGGAAGAACTCTTGCCTCTTCATTGTTCTCAGTGTAACTAACCCATTCTGGCATAGCAAATGATGTATTTTTTAAAGCAAAAAAAGACAAACAAGTTGCAAATCAGATAATTCAAAGGCAGGACTAAGTAAGACACATGTATTTTTAGAAAAGTCTGTAAAAATAATGTAATGCTCTGTTTGTTCTAGATAATATGGAGAAACTGTCTTGTAAAAAGGGAATGGCTTTATTACCATGCTCCTAGGTGACCTTACTTCTTCCTTCAACAGATCTTCAGAATGATTATTAGTGTCAATTGTTGTCAATTTCAAGTCCTCCTGACTTATTGAAAAGCCAAAGATAATGTTGCATCAGGGAAGTTCTCATCAAAGAATGTGTTAAAGGTAGCATTAATTGGGATAGGACCAACCTCATAAAAGTAAATAAGCACATTATAATGGTTGGGTGAAGCTGATTCTCTTGGAATGAATAATAAAAGCAAAGTGTATGAAGGTACCAAGTTCTGCAAGCTCCTGAGTTCAAATACTCCAATACAACCACCTTGATTAAACAGTAAATAATGAAACACACCCTAACGGGTGATTTTGTCACCGAGCCTCTGTATTCTTAATGAAATCCACATGAACATTGATTAATATAGTCGTAGAAGAAGGCTAATTTAACTTGACTTCAACAAATGCTTTATTTTACCCCATATGCATAAATAAGGTGCATTTACAACCTGAAAACATAAAGCAAAAGTGAAGATTAAACTAAACATAGGCGTGTGGGGAGGATGCTTCAATCAGCTCATGCCGCGAAACAAGAATTTCACAAACCAGTATTGTACAAAGGAAATACTGCATACATCTCAACTTAACCCTGATTTTTGAAAATGTTTTATGTTAAAAATGATACCAATCTTACATTTGGATATAGAATCTAAAAATGTGGTGGTGAACATTATTAAGAACAGGTTTATAAACAGAGGCAGAGAGCATCAATAAGAAAAAATCTGGCTAAGATCTGCTAATAGTCCAGTCTTAGAAACAATAGCTCACTAGACCTTTAGCTCCTCCAAGGCAAGAGATTTTGCTCATCTTCTTATCACCAGGGCACAGAAAGATGACACATGGAAAGTCCTTGAGAAAGGTTAAATAAATACATAGATGTTTCAACTGAAATTATGTCCAATAAGATCCGTTCAATAAGAAGATTTATGTATGGTTGCTGAAGACTGCTTATTCTATGAAATTGAATGACACAATTGTACTTACCAGGAAAATTGGCAGACAATGTAGTGAAATACTCTACTAACCCATGGCCCAAAGCATTAAGGAAAAAACAAAACAAAACAAAACAGTCAGTCCTAGTACTGTAGGTTGGGTAGATGTGATTTTGATTTGGTATTTAAATTTAAGTCTCAGTCTTGGCTCTGTTTGTGGACAAATTTCCAAATTGCTCTGTGACATTTCTGTTACTCTATAACACAAAATGAGTTGCTACAACTGGAGATTGTGATGGTGGAAAATTACTAAAACATGGGAAAAACCGTATGTTCAGTAATGTCCCTGTGGGCTAAGTAATCAGTTCCTTTGGGTCATATTTATACTATTTACCAGTGCTGTATCATTTATTCAGTCCACAGATATTTACTGAAAACCCTATAGCTGCAAGGTACTGTGGTAGGGTGTTTTCTGTCATGGCTTTAAGGAACAAAATGGTTTTAGGTTAGAAAGAAGTCTTCACCAGTCTAGTCTTTTTCTCCTGGAAGCAGATTTGATCACCTTCTTTATATCCCACAGTACTTTGTTTGCTCTACTCTTTCACTGTAGTTGCTGTTGCATTAGAGTTAATTGTTTATGTCTATCTCCCTTGTTAAAGTGTAAGCTCCTTTAAGGGAGATGATATTACACACTCATGTGTGCTCAGCACCTGCCCAAGTGTGGCATAGTCAACTGTGGAGGGCCTGCAATATGAACTTTGGATTTAAATTCAGGCAGGCTTTAGCCTACGCCTCCCCCCCACCCCAATGAGGTATTTTATCCTTTAGGTGGGACTCATGAGTCCAGTTGCTGAATGTAAGCAGAGGCAAGACTTATGTGCAGAACAGGACCAGGTAAATCTCTTAGAGTTTTTTCCATATAATGTATCATGTTCACACTCCATTGTAGCTGCTCTGGAGTTATCAAGATTTCATATTTGAGTGTGAACTGGGGTCCTTCAAGTAGGGCTGCTAGCTTTAAGAAAGAAAGACACAAGATGTCCAGTTAACTTAGAATTTTAGATAAACAAATAATTTTGTAGTATATGTCCCAAGTATTGCATTTGTATACATACATTTTATCTAGCAACCCTACCTTCAAGATGATGAGTAAATTGGATGTAAAGAGGGTCAGGTAAGATGTTTCTCAATAATTTTTTGTTGAGCAGAACATTTATCTTCTCCAGCCCCCAGACAATAAATGCCAGTAGCATTACCTATCATTGTGATAATGAAAAGTTGGCCACATTTATCCTGTTACCCACTATGAGGTAGTGCCTTCTTGGTTTGAGAACCATAGGGAAGCTAATGAGAGTAGGAATATACCCCATGAAACCAAGAGTCAGGAAATGTACGTTCCAGGACCCCACAGACATCAAAGTCACACAGAGTCTCAAAAATGGACATGATGTCCATTTCCTGGCTAGTACCTCATTCAGACCTCCCAACCAAGCTCTTGAGAATAGGTCTGACTTGCTCAAGCCTGCATATTTGACAATGAATTTTATCCCCATGAGAAAAGATCCAACAATCCTCCCAGATTTCTTAACCGCTTGACATAAAGGGAAAATAAAGTCACCAAATCCTAAAGATCAATTATAAATATGATGATAATTATACCTTCAACTTGTATAGCACTTTACATTTATTCAAAGCACTTTTCTGTCCATTATCTCATGTGATTATTAGTGTGGTATTTATTAGCAGATGAGTGAATGGGATGTCTGCTCAATCTATTGTTATGGCCAATTTGCAACACTTGATATCATCAATATGAAACCACAAATGGGAAGAGATTCAGGCTCCTTTTTCCCTTCAGAAGTCTGTTAGTTCATCCATCAGCTGTAGGCTTTCTCTCAAGTCTTTTTTATAACTAATCCCAGATTTTGCATTAATACTACAAGAATATTTTCTTTTTGAGTTACTTAGTTGATTATGTTAATTTAAGGTAAGAGTTTGTATTAAAATGAAATTAAAAGTAAATGAAAAAATTGGTGGTGAACTTCCTTCCTCTCAAGACTATCTATCCCTCTCAATGTCTGGCAAAAAGCAAGAATTCAGTGCATTCTGAATGCATGAATCAATGAATGACTGAAGAAAAAAATGAACTTCAAATGAATGTCTGCTTTAGTCCTAACTTAATTTACTCCAGATCTTGCCAGCCTAATGAAGAATTCTGTTGAGAAGGGTCACTCACTAAAATCACAATTTCAAAGTCTAGAGCTTTCTAAAAATCATTTAGTGCAGCTCATGCAAAGGAAAGCATTTTCCAGAGTCATCTGAGACAAAGACATCTATGTCATTATGTAACAAAAATGCCACAATCATCCAGTAACTAACCATCATGGACTACTCTGAGGAGCTGCATTCTTTTCTCTGGGATTAATTTTGAATGCAACCATAGTTCACTTCCTTTCATCTGGTCCTCAGTAAACAAGACATAGAGCCCAATGGTGCCTAGCACAGTGCCTGGCACTTGAGAAGTATTCAGTAGCTCCTAGCTCTCTGAGCAAAATAGGGGATGGAAACGTCACCCTCTGTCAGACAGGTGTCACAATTGTAATAGTTTGGGACTTGTTTAAGTCACCATCTTCCATAATATCAGGTTTTCTTCCAGTTGGTCATTAAATTCTTAAGCTTTCCCTATAGAAGGAAGACAAGTCTGATCTGGCTTTGCCCAAAGCCAGAGATTTTCCTTCTACGAGCTAAATGATGGAACAAGTAATGGAAACTATCCTCTATTTTAATTCCAAGTGACTGGAATATCATAGGTTTAACTCATTCTCTTACTCATTCATTCATCCATTCATTTATTCAAGCAATACATATTTATTGTGTGTTTTTCCCGGACAGCACTAAGCTAAGGTACATGTTACTTAATCTTATTTAATCTTCACAAGTATCTTATGATGTTGGCATTATTATCACCTAGACATTATGTATAAACGAACTGAGGTTAAGAAAGTCTAGGCAGGATGCCCAGCATCAAGTCATAGGCCTAACTTCGCACAGCTCTGGTGAAGCAGAGGCTCAAAGGGATCCAGAGTCCGTGATTTTGATCTCTACCTCCATAAATGAATAAAAGAAATGGAATGAAAACTTTTCAGAGGAACAAAGTTACTTCATAGACTAATGGACTAATGGGCACATGTCTCTTGAGGAAGCTAAGGGTTTTTAAACACTGGCCGCACAAACCCGTACATTTCCAGATCTCAGGTGGACTCTTTAGAGGTGTTACCCATAGAAAAGACACAGGCACAGATTCTGGCCTTGCAAATCCTTCTCCCCGTGTGCTGTAGTGCACACTCTTCACATGTAGCTTTTAAAAATACCCAGGTTCACGCCGTAACAGTTATTAAGCGCGGTGTCAAAATGCTGATTCAAGGAATGATTTTCCCAGAAATATATTTCTAATCATGTAATATGGTATTAGAGAGAAAGAGAAAGTGGGGAGAAAATGCTTTCAGAATTCCTATATAGCAAGCACAATAAAAACACAGCTGGATGAGGTGAACCAATGAAAGAACAGGAAACAAAAATAACAGTAACCAGAGACAGTCAAGTTACTTGGGCCTTGTAGAATTTCTCTTCCTTAGGGGGACACATCCAAATACACCACACATAAATACACATATTACAAGACAAAATTGAAGAACTTTGTCAATATCGCAGTGCTATCAGAGCTTTCAGAAGAAAGGGAAATAGGAAAGAAAATGTAAAAGAGAAGCATCTCGTGCAGAAATGGCTCCACAGAGGGGCCGACGTGCAGTCCTTCAAATATCTAATGGGACTTGCTGACTAAGGAAAACAGAAGAAAACAGCGTGGAGAGCAATGACATATCCCAAAACAACTTTCTGCTTTTGGACAGTGAAACGAACCCCCGGCAGTCACAGAGGAAACAAGAATAGTCTTTGGCTCATGTGACTATAAAGGTGTGTAGTTCTGCCAGAAACCCTTACCCCAGAAAGAATGTGAAACTCAAGGTGAAATAACAGTTGTCAGACGGAAAATTACTGGGACCCATCACCCTCAAATTACAAACAATATTGAAAGGATTAGTGATGATTGCATCTGAGTTGTCCTGGATCTCAATCTAGAGGCTGAGGTATGCTCATTGGAATTCAGTTGAATAACAACAGCTATTTACGGAGCATTTTCCAGGCACTGGAAACTCTGCAAAGAAATTTACACGTCGTCTCATCAAACCCTCACTTTGCAGATGAGGCCACTGATGCTTAGAATGTGACGTAGGCCAAATCACTCAGGCAGTAAAGACAAAGCTGGGTTTGAACCCAGGTTTCAGACCAGGAATCCCTGCCTGAACCACACGCGTTTCCCTTAAAAAAAGCCAATAGGAAGTGCCCCCAAATAAGATGGCATTTTAGTGTTTATGTCAACTCCCCCCCACCCCGATTCCCAAAGCAAGACCAAACTGGACATAGTTTAGTGTTTGGAGTCTTTAGCCCCCAAAGCACAGAACTCACACATTCTCAACTGCCCTTCCTTTCCTTTCGCACATCACTTACCAGTGATGACAGTGGGTTTCTGCAGTTGAAAGCCTGGGAGAGGGTGATTTCTTCAATGTTGCAGTTCAGCAGGAATTGCCCATCAGAAGGGTCTGTAGGCTCTCCACTGCCCAGCAAGCTCTACGTACTTGATAAGCACTTGCAAATGGCAAGCTTCTCCAATGCACAGAAGCTGTAGTGATGCCAAGGTCGTTCACTGTTATCAATAATAATAGTTAAGGCTGACTACCACATTCTTCAAATGCTCTGCAGTTCTTTGATTATATTATCTCATTTAATTTTCACTGCAAGCCCGTGATGGTAGTCTTATGGCCATTTTACAGATAAGGAAGTGGAGGCTCTGTTTACCAATACAAGCACAGGTTAAGACCAAGAATGTTCACATTGAACTCTTGTGAGCTTTCTACTATATTGATTAGCCTCCCAGCCTCTCCGACGCCATGGGACACAGGAGAACTTTCTCTTTTTCTTTTGGCTGCGTTGGGTTTTCATTGCTGCTCAAGGCCTTTCTCTAGTGGAGGAGAGCGGGGGCTACTCTTCGTTGCGGTGTGCGGGCTTCTCATTGTGGTGGCTTCTCTTGTTGAGGAGCACGGGCTCTAGGTCCGCGGCTTTAGTAGTTGCAGCACGTGGGCTCAGTAGTTGCAGCACGTGGACCCTAGAGTGCGTGGGCTTCAGTAGTTGTGGCACATGGGCTCAGCAGTTGTGGCTTGCGGGCTCTAGAGTGCAGGCTCAGTAGCTGCGGCGCACGGGCTTAGTTGCTCCGTGGCATCTGGGAATCTTCCCGGACCAGGGATCGAACCCATGTCGCCTGCATTGGCAGGCAGATTCTTAACCACTGCGCCACCAGGGAAGTCCCAGGAGGACTCTCTCCATGTATCTTTCCCAGCAAAGAAATATTTCCTGAATGAATTGGGAACCATGTATTTCCGACAGATGAACATGGCCAGTGTGGCCCTGGACATGGCCTAGGTTTCCTGAGGCGGTTACCAGTACCTTTACCCAAAAGGTTCTGTGCTAGTCATCAGGAGCGGGGAGACTGTGGGGCACGATTCCACTACACGCCCAGAAAAGGAGCAGAGGAAAAATCAATCCTCGCTTGAAGATAATGGTGAGCAAGCCACCTAAGAACGGTTGCTTCTGTATAAGATGCGGAAGGAAAATCATACACCATGCTGGACTCAGAATTGCAAAATAAGCGTGCAGAGGGCTGAGACCCCATTCCTCTGCTTGCCTTGCCCTCTCTATCAAATAAGACACAGTAATTATTTGTGACTTACGTTCCTCGGAATGTGTGAATTGACGAATCTATTTCTTTCCTCTTAGCCGTGGGAGGTGTAGGGATAGGATGGCGTTGGGGGGGGTGCCCCAACTCTGACTCTGGAGTCGGTCAACCTGAGGCCTAATAACTCACCAGCTGGGGCTCTGCGGACCAAGAAAGGGTCCATTTCCAGAAAGACACTTTTCAGCTCTACTGGTCTTTAACCACAGACCAGCTGATCAAGAGGGACTCTCTTACCCCTGGCCCTCTTCCCCACTGAGATTCCACCTAACCCAAGCAGAAACCTCCACCCTGGACTGTTGGTTTCTCCAGCTGCTGGGGGAACACTTCATGAAGCCCCACAAGGCAGGGGCAGGCACATGGCCTTAGGGACGCACATCCCAATTGCTACATGGTCCAGTAACCTTGTCGGTCTGGCCCCTCTCCACATCAACCTCACCCCCGTCTTCTAGGAAGACATCAGTAGTCTCCATCGGCAATCCCAATCATATCCCACCTGGGGAGGGGGCCCACTCCCATCAGGAGAGTAGAGACTGGGGTGGGTGGAGCAATGAGATTGACACAGAAGAGCTTTCTGAAAGGAAGAGTAATATATCTCCCCAACATAATTATCTCCTGAATTATTATACTGTTGAGTCCCCCCTACCCCTGCAACTTAAAATAGATCCAACCATATCTTAGAGCTTATTTGAAAACACCAGTAGAGCACTTTGGACTGAGTTCTTCCCATTTAAATAAGTCCAAGGATGTTGGTATGGGGATTGTTTTGCCAGCATTCTGTTTGGGATATAAACTTTTCCCCAAATGTCCATTCATTCATTCAATCATTCATTCAATGAATATTTATTGGGTACCTATGTTGTGCAAGTTTCTGTATTAATCTGAGAATTCAGCAATAAATAAAACAAAGCCCCTGTGCACAGGGAGATAACATTCTAATAGGGGGTGACAGGTAACAAATAAACAAGTAAACACATATTACATGATTTACGGTAGCTTAGAGATAAGATCTCTTAGAGCCAGAGGAACCCTCTGAAAAAGTAGACATGGGGAGGGAGAAGGAAAAGTTTTTTCTAGTAAGGGTTAAGTAAACCTCATCTAGAATATTTCCTGGTACCTAGAATGAAAGCAATATGGGGAAATGTTTTACATACACAAATGTAATAGCCAAGTCCTATTTTCTTCCTCAGAAATCAAAGCTCTCAGCTCCCTGCAAGGTCTCTAGGAAGTGCTGCAGCCCCAGCCCAGGGCCAGCGTGTGTTTTCCCTGCCCACCCGGCACAGTGTGCCTGGACCGTGAATGGGTTAAGGTGGCCGCGAGATGCTTGGAGCGCTGCATAAGCAGCACGTGCGTCAGGCGTTCTAAGCATCCTTCATCTTCCCTATCTCCCGGTCCTAGGCTGTCAATCAGCTGTCACTTGCCCGCACATCAGCAGCGTGTGCACATCACCAGGCTGTCAGCAAAGCAGCTGATGAGACTGGGCTCCAGACTGTCGATCATCTTTGTTTCTCTTTGCCGCTCGGGAAATATTTTGGTTCAGAGAAACAAAGAAACCTGGGCAACAAAGGCTCGTAGTCAGGCATTTACTCCTGTACATGAATATAAGATCTTAACAAGCACTGATCATGCCTCACCCCCAAATGATGTTGGGGTCAGGGGTGGACAGAAGGAAGATTGAGAATCTGTTTTATTAGTAATTCTAGTTCCCTGAGCAGACCCTGACGGATTCACACACACACACACACACACACACACACACACACACACACAAAGCACAGGAACATAAAACAATGATAACTTGAAGTTATCTGAGCTTATGCCTCCGACAAATATAAGAAGACTCAGAGGATGGATGACTGCTTGGTTCGAAATTATTCACCATTGATCCGGCAGGCTTTTGGGGAGAGAGTAATTGTTGGACTGCCGAGTTCATTTATCTCCCTGGGAATTCTGAAACAGCAGCTTCTGTACTCGACTTTCGCACTCTGTAGGGTGTGAGGCTGCTTGGGGCACCCACACACAGAAAGCGAGTGAACTCATCAGGACCCCCGATGAAGTGGGCTTGCCCGTGCTTGCAACAGGTGTCATTATGTTGAATGTAAAGACATTCTGGAAAAGCCCCTTGTCTGGCACACTAGCTGCCCCTCTCACCCAAAATATTTATTAAAAATGTCCCAGCCTCTGAAAGCCCACAATATACAAATCTAAAGAGATGCTTCCGTCAATGAGTTTCAATTGAGCAAGTTGTCCTGCTTTCCAATGTTTGCCACTTCTGCCAAATCACCATCTATTTATTAGCATAATTAATCAACTCATCATACAATAGATCCAAATACTAAGTTGTCTAAAGTCCTGTAAAATTAAGAAAAAAAAAAAAAAAAGCACTGGTTGTACTCTAGTGGCTTTGAAATACATTTAGCAACAATCAGATCTTTTCATTGTGTATATCAAGAGCTCTGTTACCTATCATTTACTCAATGCTCTGGACCGACTCATTTGTACATACTGTGGTTGGTCCCATCATCAGCTCTGTGTTTGAGACAGTTGGGATGTTTTACCCTCTGACAGACAGATCCCTTCACATGTGCAACGCTGATTTCTGAAAACGCATCTCTCTCTGATCTAACCGGACATTAATTGTCTTCGTGCTGACGTATTTATGCCTCTCGGTCTTACAGCACAACTAGCAAATCTGATCTCTGACAAGTTGGCTGAACCTAATCAGGACAGATCAGCTGTTACCCAAGGTGCCACAGGCTGTAATTTGAGGATCTTTACACAGTTATCACTCGCCAGAAAGACAAGGAACTATAAATTCTGTCAACACGAATCCCAAACTGTGTAGTCAAAGCAGCTGTGGCCTCCCCCGCCCCCAAGAAAACATAGCACTTGTCAAATAAATACCTGAGATAATTGATAAGAGGGAATTAGAAGGATATAGCTGATACAGTGACTGTGAGGATATTTTTTTAAGGGGAACTTCAGAAGCAGAATGTTGGGTGTGAAGTGTTGTCAAGCATAAAGAAGGGTCGCAGGGAAGAGATGGATGGCAAGTCTCCACAATTCAGCTACCACTTATCATTGGGGGGCTTGGTTCACATTTGCCTCACTCTCTAAACTGGCAAATGTCCAAACATCCTAAGCCTCGAAGGAAATCTCTTGCTGCCGAGTCGGGCTGCCACCCGGTGACAGTGCCTTGATCAGAGGCAGGAGGCCGGGATTATTGTCAGCCTGTCAGCGCTGTATTATTCTCTGAAGACCCCTGTGGTTTTCTTATGGGCGCAAAAAGAGGGAATATTAGAGACAATAAACTTTCTTACTGTATCGCTTTGGTCCATCTTCCAAACAAAAGGAAAGGGTTAATGTGGCGTCATCTTCAAAAAACTCGGTGGCAAACGCATCCCACCAGAGGTTGTCGCTATCCTGCAAAAAGACAGATCATTTATTTAACAGGCAAGAGTGGAAAAATATCTCAAAGGGGAAAAGAAAAGGGAAAAAGGCAGAAAAATCCAGTCATTGGTGGCTTGGGACTTAGCATATGTGTGTGGGTGTTCTGGAAGGGGTGTGGGCAGGCGTGTGGTCACTCTTCAAATTAATTGCCTCAAATGGGGACTGAATTCCAATTCAATAAATGAGTTAATGCAAAGCAAATGAAAATTAATTCTCGAGGACATATTTGGGGAGATTTAATAAACGTATTCTGGAGCACAATGTGACATTTTTTAAGAAAAAGGTTTGCTTTTAATGTAAAATGCATTCAGCTTTTTCTCTCTCTCTTTCTCTTTGCTCATTTAGGAGTCTGATTTTACAAACAGAAACCACAATATTACAACCAGGTTAAGGAGAGTACATTTTTTAACAATAATTTATTCAAAAAAAAAGTTGTGTGTGGCCTGTAGCCTTCCTCTATGCAAATATCCCTAGAAAAGATACAGGTATTGCTACATGGATTTATGTAGAAAGATGAGTTTGTGCGCAAGCAACCATCACATGCATATGGATTGTTCTTGAGGATTGGTTTAAGATTATAGGCAATCACTTGCTCGTTATTAAATCAGTTATTAAAAACAGAATAGTTCAGCAGAATGCAAACCATCCACATGAACTCTGTTTGTTTGTCTTGGGTTGAATGTTTCCCTTGCTCATCCAGAAAATAATTTGAAATTGGCCCAGTTGAAGGCCATTAAAATCATTGCTAAGCTTCAAGGGCAGGGGAAGGGCCTCCTCTAACAGGGAATTAGGAGGGTTATGCAAAGTGCTACATTTAAAAGGGGGAATCATACCTGGGCCTCATTCTCTGTACAGTGCTCGATTTACCCTCAAATTCTTAAGCGCAATCTTTTTCCAGAGAATTGTTGGTTAGCGCCAGATTTCAGGGCAAGATGTTTCCCAGCTGCCTGTCAGATGGGGGAGGGACACAGAGGGGCCTGCTGCTCCTCTCTGAAAGGCCCCCAACCCTGGGGCCCTGGCCAAGATCTCACCAGCCTCTCTTCCTCCCATTAAGTTGTTCTGCTTATGACAACATTAAGTTGTTGTCACTGGCAGGCCTTGGGAACAAGCCTTCAGTCCCAACGGGAATAATTAAGGGGCCACTGAAGACTGATACTGTTCCTCTTTTCAGAAAAGAAGAAGCTTAGACAAATGAATGTCCTTGTCTCTTTTTCTCTGGCCTCCTCCCAATTGCCACACCAAAAGCCAACACTTCTCTTAGTAGAATACAGTAAATATAAAACCATCCAGGGGTATATCATGACTCCACATACAAACTACCCCCCCCATCTCCCTTCAGAAACAAATGTTTATTGAGCACTTATTACGTGCAGGCCCTCGGAATACACAGTAGGATAAGAGATTGGTCTCTACCCTCAAAGGGCTCAAACCCACTGGCAGGACACAGCCGACTGAGCATCAAACAGACAGCCTCGCTCCACACCTGAGACCACGGCACAGGGCCTGAATGCTGTGGAAACTGTCAGAGCTTCTAGAAAAATCAGTGGGCTTGGAAGTGAAGAAACAGCTGGGGCAAGAAACCCTATTTGGGAGCCTGGATACACAGGGTTTTTTTAATTTCAAATTGCTATACGGATGGAAAAAGAAAATGGTTAACACTTATTGAGCGCTTACCACATGCCAAACACTGTTCTAAATACTTTATATACATTTTCTCACTTGTTCCTCATTACCACCCTGATTCTTGGTTTTGCTTTGTTTTTTTCCCTTGTCAGTACAATATCAGTTTCTTGTGAGTAGGGGCTCTGTTTTGCCTGCTTCTCCATCTCCCAGGCCCCAGACGGTGACGAGGCCATGGTATTACTCAATGAAAGCTGTTCAGTGACTGGCTGGAACTACTCACGTTATCATCCCAGTTTTACAACTGCAGAAACGGATTAGGTGGTGAAGGTAACTTGCCCAAGTCCACTCGGCCAATAAACAGCAGAGCTGGGGTTCACATGTAGCTTTTTAAAATACTCAGGTTCATGCCATAATAGTTATTAAGTGTGGTGTCAAAATGCCGGTTCAAGGAATGATTGTCCCAGAACTATATTTTAATCATGTAATACGATATTAGAGAGAAAGTGAAAGTGGGGGGAAGGCTTTCAGAATTCCTATACAGGGGCTGGGACTTTCAGACATCTGAGATCTGCCCCCGGTCTCTGCCGACTCATTTCTCTGGCGTCTTTGGGAAGGCAAGGGCTAGGGTTCAGAAAGAAGGAAGGGAGATGGAAAAGGGCATATTTTGTCTCAGGCTGGTTTCTCCTCCAGCTCCTCGCTCTACTTACTGCCCCACTGCCAGGACTCACGCCCAGAAAGAGGCCGGCGCCATGCGGTGGTATCACAACACTGGTGGAATTCGTCCTGTGGGCAATCCTCAGAGGAGACTCACCCCGACACTACCTCTTCCCAGCGATGTGAACTTGGACAGCTTATTTTACCTCCCTGACCCTGTTTCCTCACTTGGAAATTAAGGATAACAATAATGATAATAATAACAACAACAGTAATAACTATCTTGCACAGTAGATGCAACAACAGTTACATTAATAACTATCTTGCAAGGTAGATGTGAAAATTCAATAAGTTAATGGCTGTAACGTGCCCAGCAGAGTGCCTGGAACACAGTAAAGATCAATACAATGCCCCTTTCCTACCTATATCTACCATCTTTAACACCATTCCTAAGGGACGAAGCATTCCATGCTCTAAAGAACTCTACGTCAAAAATGTTTATATATCAAGCATGTCTCCAAATCACTTCAACTATTTGTAACCCATTTACTATTATTGTTACTATTTGCAACAATACCTGTCTACAACACAGTGAAAACTCTGAATGGAAATTGATCAACTCCTTTTGGCCTGCTAATTGTTCAAAGGCCCAGTGACTAGATCAGTTCCTCTACCTCCATTTTCCTGTCATCTGATTCCTGGTTTTTAGCACGTCTGCTAGAAAATGGACTAGTGGAAGGTAAAAGCCCAGGGAGAACCCAGGCTGATCTGAAGTCACTAGGAGAAAAGAAAGGATTCAAGCTGTAAGGAGGTGAGAGAGTTGTCTATGAGCAGCCATACAGGTTCCACGGGGCCCAGACAAGTGAGTGTTGGCAGAAATCAAGGGGGGAGGGGGAGTGATGACCCAAGAAGGGGGGATGACATTTGATTCAAACTAACTATAATGGAACATGAGATGAGTCAATGTCTCAGGAAATGTCAGGACAGTTTTGGTAGGAGAAGGTCATATCAGGTGACTATACACACACACAAAAATCAATTGGCTTTGGTCACAAATCTTGGAAGAACATTCCAAAACTAAAAGTGTGATATATGCTTTCACAGGGCCAGACACATAATAGGTACATAATAGAATATATACACATTTTGGCTGATAGAATGAATGAGTGGATGAAAGACTGGAATTCCTTTTTGTTCCATCAAAAACCCAACTCAAGAAAATCGCTTACACGGTTTTTGTGAGCTCTAGATGGTTGACCCTACTTTGTCTATTGGCCAATATTTTTAAACTGACACAAAAAAATTTTGGATATTATTTTTAAGCTATAGTTGTCAACTGCCCCCCAACACACATATATAAAGCTTTTGAATTAGTCCTCAGTTATGAGAGGAAAAATGCTGATGGAGAAAGGGAATTAAAAAGTAGTATTTTTAAGAAAATATTACTAAATGTCAAGTACAGGCCAGTCTTGACTTGGCTTTTTTCTGAAGGAAGGAGATCGTGGAAAGAATACATGTTTGGGGGGCCCTGGGTTAACAGTAGTACCCATAACTCAATATTTTCTAAGTTTTTTCCATGAATTGAACCATCTTATATTCACAACTGCCCTAATTGTCCCAAGGGGCAGAGCAGGCATCCTTAGAAGAATTTATACCCTTAACCTCTATGTTACATTGGCTTCAACATACGAATTCTGCCTCTTATTCGCTGATGACCTAAGTCAAGCCTCCTAACTTGTTTGCATCTATTTGCTCATTTGCAAAGTGGGAACAATCAGTTCAGTGGACTGTGAGGGCTAAGGAGAAACTGCCCAGCACATAATAGTTGCTCAATAAATGGCAGCTATTATAATTATTTCTTATGGTCTCCTTTGAGCTTCAGATATTTACAAACAGAGAATCTGAATTTCAAAAAATTTAAACTCCTTAGTAAAGATCAGACAGCTAGAAAGTGGCAAAGATAAAGTTCACATCCAAGTCTGCCTAATTCCAGTCTATTTTTTAAAATAGCAAAATTGAGAGGAAGGTACAGAGAATTTCCACACCTTCCCTGCCCGCACACATGCATAGCCTCCCCCTTTACCAACAGCCCTCACCACCCACAGCAGCAGATTTGTTACAATTGAGGAAATGACCAGGCCAGGTTTTTTCCAAATAATTCTGCTTAAAAAGTGATTTTCCACCTTAGGTTGAAGACAAAAAGATTCACAAGAGTAGAAGAAGAGGCCAGCATTAATTAGCAAGAGGAAATTTTGCTTGAACAGATCTCCTCCTCCAGTTCTTTCAGATTTTGCCCCCTTTCCCCCACCTTCCTGTTGTTTTTCTGAAAATAAACCTCCTCTTTGAACATCCCTTCCTTCCATTTTGCTGGCTGGTATAGTTCCTGGGATCAGTGAGGCAATTTTATGGAAGACATTTGCGTAATGACTAGGCCAGGAGTCCAGGCAGCCGCTGCAATGCAGCTACAAAGACCTGTGCTGAACCAAATACGAAATCTCTGGCAGAAGATCTTACAGTGTGACTGGTGGAATCTCAGTTCTCAGCCACAGAGCTGAGCTAACAACCTCCTGAGTTGTGGACAATGATAAAAAATCAGTGCCACCATTATTCAACTTCTAGATGTTGGTCATCTAGATGGTCTGAGCCTTGCAGACAAAGGCAACATGTACAAGAGACCAAGGAAATATAACAGAAAATGACTGGTCACGATTCTGCAGTTCTATCTATCCACAGGCTAACACTTCTGTCTCCTGATTGCATACTTGACACCTCCATAATTGGAGAAATGGAAGAACCAAGGAGTTCCCTTGGGAGCAGGTCACATGGCCAAGTCCAATAAGCTGACCAGTAGGGGGCTGTGTGAGGAAATTTTCCAAGGCTGTTTCGCAGCAAGGATTCCAAAGAGGAGCTCACGAAGTCTGGTTTCCCCTAAGGTGTGAAGGGAAGGTAGGATGTTGCTGCCCACTCTCCATGCAGGCAATCCCCTCAAGTCAAACCAATGTGGAGAATAACTAGGAAGGGCCTTGAGACTGACCAGCAGGTCAAGATCAACCTCTCAAGACTTGGAGGTAAAGGTTATGACAAATGCCTTTAAAAACAAACCAACAGGGCTTCCCGGGTGGTGCAGTGGATGAGAATCTGCCTGCCAATGCAGGGGACATGGGTTCGAGCCCTGGTCTGGGAGGATCCCACATGCCGTGGAGCGACTCAGCCCGTGAGCCACAACTACTGAGACTGCGCGTCTGGAGCCTGTGCTCCGCAACAAGAGAGGCCATGACGGTGAGAGGCCCGCGCACCGCGATGAAGAGTGGCCCCCGCTCGCCGCAACTGGAGAAAGCCCTCGCACGGAAACGAAGACCCAACACAGCCAAAAATAAATATAAATAAATTAATTAATTAAAAACAACAACAACAACAACAACAAACCAATAGCCTGAGGTTTTTGGTAGGTGGGGTGGCCGAGCACACCAGTTACTGCCACATAGCATAGATACAACATTTGGTGGATATATCGGAAAAGACGTTCTATCCAGGGAAAAGCCACTCTTACCACTCTGGGGACTAGCATAGTCAGGAGTTGGCCTGTGTGGAGCCAAAGGACCCAGCAACTTACCTTGTCAAACCAAGGGTCCCTCTTTAACCATTTCCTGCCTCCTTGTCTTTGCATATGTTGTTCTTTTGGCCTGGCATGTCCAGCAAATACCAAGTCCCAGTCCTTTGATTCCTTTTTTCCGTGTCTCCTGTACTAGGAAAGCTTGATACCTCTACCCCTGTTAGAGTGTGGATCATATTATAATTGAATCACTGCCTTGTAATATAAATTCATCTAAACTTGTGGCTGCTGTAGAGGACCATGAGATGCTTAAGGATACGGACCGGGCATTAGCATCTCTCCGTCCTCAACAGATCTCCCACCTATAAATCACCCAGTAGGGAGTGGAACAGATGGTGAGGCCGTAACCACACAGTGAGTAAGATTCTTCCTCTAAGATTGCAGGAATCTTACGTCTAAACTCAGTGGCTAGGGGACCAGGACAGTGTACAAGCATAGGCTTCTCTCTGTCATATCACTGTTGCCTCACTTTTCATCAGTGGATGTACCAACCATGCATGTGACGAGTTCATATGGATGCAGAAATTACCTCCCACCTACACTGCCATTCTACTGAACCATCTTTGGGCATTTTTTTTGTTCTTTTCAGTGAAACATTGGTTAAGTGAATACACTTCATTGATTGTAACTGAAATAAGTGATGTTTAAAAATAAAGAAAGAAAGAAATAAATGATGTTTTACTTTATTAATTTTTAAAAATAGAGAATAGAGGATAATATGGTGAAGGCCTGTGGCCCATTATCCAGAATTAACAATTATGAAAATAATATCTTTCTTTCCTTTTTAAAAGGAATTAAAAATTATAAATAAAAATAAACGTCCTGGGTCTCCATAGCTTTCTGTATTTTCCTCTCCCTTCCCCCAGGCTCCCATAAACAACCATTTCGTGAAAATCATATGGCCCTTCCTAGCCCATCTTTTATATTTATATACATACATGACTCCATTCATGTATAGCCCTGTTTTATGTTTTTAATATTTTGTTTAAATGATATCATACATTATGTTTCCTTTTTTAAACTTTTTTTTTTTCATTCAACATTGTGTTTTGGAGACGTCTCCATTTTATATATCAGGGCCTCTTCTTTCCTTATATAAGCTACATGGTAGTACACTAGATGAAAACAATATATTTTATTTAAGCATTTTGCTACTAATGATCTCTAGACAGTTTCTCATTTTTTGCCATTACAACAATGCTGCGATAAGTATCTTTGCAGTGTCCCTTTGTGTTAATGTGTAAGAATTTCTCTGGGGCATATATCTAAAGCGGCCATGCCTAGGCATAGGGTGTGTACTTGTGTATATTTTGGCTCTTCCATTAGGAGGTCCCTATGCTTCCAGATTGAAGACTTCTGGTCTGAAGATGCACAGGTAGAGATGAAACTAAGAGCATTTCTAAGCGATATATTTCCAAGTGAGATCTAACAACAAGATCCACAGAATTCCAAAACAGAGTCCACTCTGCCAGGAGAAGGATGAGCATCTGAAAGTCCAAAGAATATGCAATGATGGAAATACCACTACTAATAAAAGTTTTCCTGTCATTCTCTTAAAGGCAGAGTGTATCCCAGGGACTTCATTAACCAAAAGGAGGATGAGTTCTTGACACAACACAAGAAAGGAAGCAGAGTTGCTTCATGGTCCTCCGAAACGGCTCATGAGACAGAATGATTGAGTACCAAACACCCCAATGTGTGGGCGCAGGGGTAGGGAGTAAGGGGCGTCTAACTCCATACACTCTGCCACGAGGCTTCTCATGGAGGTCATGCCTGCCTTTACCTTTCAATCCTGGCTATTGTTTAGTACCTGAACAGTGCATATTTAGTGCTTAGTGAATATTAATAAGTAAAAAGTGGATTATTTTCCCAAAGCTGGAAAGTAACAATAGCACAGAGCAGCGTCCGGGTAAATAAAGAGGAAATTAACTCTGCCTGAACCCAGACCCGGGTGGAGGGGTGCGGCCTACAATTCTCATATATTTTAATTAGGTAAAAACACATTAAAGCTCCTCCACTCTAAGTAATCCTCTCTATACATTTCTGTGATGAAA
This sequence comes from Eschrichtius robustus, assembly GCF_028021215.1. NCBI lineage: Eukaryota > Metazoa > Chordata > Mammalia > Artiodactyla > Eschrichtiidae > Eschrichtius > Eschrichtius robustus. The sequence goes on along the minus strand of NC_090827.1, from coordinate 108,331,158 downwards.
ATCCTTGGTCCCTTTGTCCCATCTCACAGGTGAGCCCAAGTAGCCCCAGCAGCCAAATCATATATCAGGATGAGAGATGCACTCAGGTCAAATAGCAGAAGAGAGTCTTAATTATATTTAAAACTCCACAAAAGCATTTTGCTTCCAACCCGGATTCTCTTCCATTCCTATCTCTGTCCCTCTCCACCAAAAACATGATCCTGGTGCCAGGGTTGCCCCCCAGCATCTTTAACTTAAGCACTGACAGGTTATGTGGGATTTTTGCCAGAGTAATTATTTTTCAATTCAACAATAATGAGAAATTACCATGGCAACCACTTGTCACGTGGCACACATACACCCCCTCCAAAGAATGAACCATACATAAAGCATCTATTTCTTGAAAAGTGTGTTTTTTCAATGAAAATAAACTTAAACAGGTCAAAGTGGAGAGAATGTATGAAGGGGTCTGGAAACAGGAAGATGAGGAGGGCATTGACTTTCTTCAGTATCTTGCGGTTCTAGAAAATAATGATATCTCATCACCCTACTGTCTTATACGCGCGCACACATAGATAGCACACTATTCATTTGTATCTTACCATTGTGGTCACTCTCATCTTACACATGTCAGTTGACCTCTCTTAGAAAACACTGCAGAAAAAACATGTGTCTCCAGGACCAAGACTGATGCACACTTGGCTAGACTTGCTTTCCCTAAATTTCTTTGCCTGTCACTTGCATATGTTGAGACAGAAGACAATAATCTCCTGCCAAATCTCCTGGCTTTCCCTTTCTAGAGACTCTCACACACTGAAGGGGGTGCAGGTTTTTATTTTCTCTAACTACAAAGGTCTTTTTTCTTCCTTCATTTCTCCAAACCTAGGAGTCTTGTATCAAACCATGTTTTTTTCCAAATTAGCCACATTTAATAATAGTAGTCAACAGTTACATAGTATTTCTGTGTGCCGGCCACCATTCTGAATCCATTGAATAATATAAACTCTTTGAAACCTCACAATGACCCTAGGGGCTAAGTCCTATTATTCATGCCATTCTATAGATGAGAAAACTGAGGCACAGAGAAGTTAAATATCTGCTTAAGATTATGAAGCTAACAAGTAGCAGAGATATTTCAAACACAGGGACTCTGGCTCTTGAGTTTGGGCTCATATAAGCACTTTACTACGATGTTCTTTGTCTAGAGCAATGTTCTTCAAAATTTCTACTGTCTTCTTAGTTGTTTCAATCTCCAATTAATGCACTGAATGTTTGGGGCTCTGTTTCCTGAACAGACAGCCCAAAGCAAGGCTTTCCATCACATCGATGGAATTCTACATCGAGACACAGAAATAAAAGTAATAGGGTAAGATCATTTGCTCTCACTAGCTGGTAATTTTGCACAAGCATGTAATGAACACAGGGAGAGAATTTTAAATCCCCCCTTTTTATTTAACGTTATGGAATTTTTTTTTAATCTCATGTCCCAGAGGTTGTAGTTTTGTTTTTTATAAATTTATTTATTCATTTATTCTTTGGCTGGGTTGGGTCTTTGTTGCTTTGTGCAGGCTTTCTCTAGTTGCGGCGAGCAGGGGCTACTCTTGACTTATTGCAGTGGCTTCTCTTTGTTGTGGAGCATGGGCTCTAGGCACACAGGCTGCAGTAGTTGCAGCATGCGGGCTTCAGTAGCTGTGGCACGCAGGCTCAGTAGTTGTGGAACACGGGCTTAGTTGCTCTGCGTCATGTGGGATCTTCCCAGACCAGGGCTTGAACCTGTGTCCCCTGCATCGGCAGGCATATTCTTAACCACTACGCCACCAGGGAAGTCCCCCAGAGGTTGTAGTTTTATTTTGTTTTTTTTTCTCTCTCATTCTCAACTATGACTTTGTTTATTCTCAACTAAATTGCATTTGATTTTACAGTAAACGTTAGTTATCATTTTAACAGAGAAACTCTAAAACGGCTTGTTACTAAGAGAGTAAATTATGTGTCTTGATAGAACATCTCAGGGTTTCACTCACAATTTGAGGCTTCCCTTTTAGAAAGTGTCTACTACATTTCACTCCCTTGTGCTGCTGCCTTGGGAGAGACGTTTCTTAAAACAGGCAGAGACAGGAATTGGCGTCCAGCAGATATGCCTCTGCAGCTAAATCTACATCAAACACCCCAAACGCCTGGAAAAATCATGTATTTCAACCTCTGTCCTTGACCTACTAAAGTATTAATTAATTGTGAGGATTCCAAAGAGAAATGCTATTTACAATAATCTAAAAATAATGACTAAAATGTATACAAGTTGAGGTGCCAAAAATAAGCTTTGGACTTATTGCAACTATTATGAAATAATAATTTTTTTTAAAGCTTGGATTGCTATCAGCTTTATGAGGGCCGGATCTCTACCCGCGCCTGTGCATTTGCTAACACCTGGCAGGCATGCAACAAATAAGTACTCAATTACTTGATTATTTAAATTATTTCATTTAACAAATAAATATTTGTTTAATTAAAACCAGCATATTCTCAAAACCCTGAAGAAACACAATCGTGTTTTCATGATGGCTGGACACTTCTATTCTCTTTTTTGTTCACGTGTCTGTTAAGCAGGGGTGTTAAATATTTAATGAGTGACTCAACGAAAGTGCTTAGGAGTTTCACCATGAATTACTTTCTAGTCTTCACAGAATCCCTATCAAGTTGGTACTCTTATTATCCCAATTTAAATGGGGAAACGGAGGCCCCAGGAGGTCAAGATATATACCCAAGGTCACAGACCAAGTAAGGGGCAACATTGGGATTTGGTTCCTGAATATTGTGATTCCTGAATGTTTGTTTCTAGCTGCAAAGTTTCACTGCCTGTTCTCATCTATACTGTTCTGGTGTGAAGGAGGAGGAGTATTTTCTTCATAATTAAATTTCCTCTGTTAGACTCCAACCTGGAAACACGCACTCTGACATATCAAAAAAATAATATACTAGGGACCCTGTGCAAACCCACTTTGAAAATGACCTAGCGAAGCATTACTCTAGAAGCATGGGTCTCGCTGGTGACAGTTCTGGGCGGCGAGCACCATACCTCATATTACATCATACCCTCTAGGTGTGAGAGGTCCTGAAAGGCAGGATAATGTGATGAGGCAGCAACTCATATATCTTGGGAAAAGTGCACCATAAAATCAGGCACAAATTTTCTGTTCCAACATACACACAGTGGACAATGAGAGAACACTTCTGGAAAAGTTTGCAAGATGCAAAAGCTTGATTTTGTGACCTGCTCAATTGCATCGGAATCAAATGACAGGAATAATTCTTAGAGTTACCACTCAAAATTGGAAGGCTGTGCCAGGACTGAAGCAAGAAAAGAAAACTCGTGTTTTTCCCTCTTCTTCCTTGGGAAAAGGGAAAAGGTTTTTGTTCACAAAGAAAAATAGAAGAAATCCAGCATAATCTCAAAACTCAGAAGGAAAATAATAGGTTTCTCTTGATGATGGTCGAAGGCCTCCATGCTCTTTTCAGTTTACACATCTGTTTATTGGGGTCTTAGATTCCCTCTAAGTCTGTATCACAGCTCCCAGCTTCTCCCTGGGCTCCAGGATCCCTGGCTCCAGCTGCATCACCAACTTCCCCCCCTTGTTAACCAAAGAGGCATCTCAGACTGAACATGGCCAAAGCCCTATTTTTACCACACCTCAAACCAATTCTCCCCACTCTTTTCTATGTCAATAATGTAATTCCAAGTTGTCATTCTCTTAGCCCAAACTTTTAGGACATATTCTTGACTTCGCTCTTTTCCTAAGTCCACACCCTCAATCCATCAGCAATCTATTTCCAACCTAGAATGGAGCCCACCCACATTTCTCTCCCTCCACCCGCACTCCTTGTCTGGGCCTCCAGTACCTCCAGCCCGGACAGCAGTGATTGCTTCCTAATCTTTCTCTCTGCCAGCACTCTGTTTCCCTGTACCTGTGCTCTGCTGAGAAGCCTACATGATCTTTGAACAACGCCCACTAGATCGCATCACTCCCTGTCGAAACCATCCGGTGGATTCCCATTGCTGCTTTTAGCCATGGAGCAAACTGCCCTGCGTGGTTGGGACTTGGTATTTTTCCTTGGCCTCAATTCCCTTCATTGAACACAGCTCACAAGCCTGGGCTCTTGCCACACAGACCTTCCTTCTAACCCGGGGCCACACTCTGGTCCACCACAGAGACATTTGCACTCGCTGTTCCATCCGTGAGTGGATGCCTTTCCTCTACTTGGCGTAGCTTTCTCTTCCTTGTCATTCAAATCTCAAGTTCTGTGTCACTTGTCACTAGTCTACAGGAGCCAACTTTTTTACCTAATCAGTCAATGTTTTTTCTCCAGGAGGCCCTTATCACTTGATTTGGTCTATTTGTTGTCTTCCTACCTACTAAAAAACATAAGCTCGTTGGGATCCTGCTGCCCACTTTGCTGTAGAACCTGGTACACAGTAGGTGCTTAATAAATGATGGCTTGAATAAATGAAAATACCAAAAAATGTGTTAAGAAAAAAGAAAAGAGAAATCTTACCAAAGAGACCACATTAATCTCTCTTTTGGACTTCTACAGGGCAACAGTTCCCAGATCCAGACCTGTCACAGCGCATTTGGCTACAACTACATAATAGAGTACTAGGAATCTACCAGAATCTTTATTCCCTTTAATTTTTAAAATAAATATATATCATGAATTAAAAGCATTAAAAATATTCATGCCCTTTGACTTAGTAATTCTATTTCTGGGAATCCATCCAAAGGACATAATCCAAAACTATGTAAATGTTTTATATGCAAAAGTATTCACCATAGGAGCCTTCATAATAGCAAAAAAAAAAAAAAAAAACTAGAAATAATGTGCTGCCCTACAAGGGAGAAGTGATTCCAGAAACCGTGATACGTCCACTAGAAAGAAAATAGGAATCTTTAAACATAATGTTTACCCATGGTTTATAATAACACAAAGGCATGCTTAGGTTATAATGTAAAATGAAGAAAGCAAGATGGATAAACAGAGCAGTAGGGCAGAATGGAGGGCTGAGAGACAGAAGCATGCATGGGACCTGGGTCTATGAAAGAGGTGGCCTTATGGGGGAGTGGGAAGCGATAGACAAATGGGTAAGTAGTGTTGGCTTTTCACATGGAAAAAATAAATTTGATTCCACTTCACATAACCAAATATAAATTCCAGATGGATGAAACATATAAATGAAGAAAAACAAAGTTTTCAAACTATTTGAAGAAAAGAGAGCATATTTTGTGTGACCTCAGAACAGGGGGAAAATTTGTAAACAAACACAAGACAAATCATATGAGAAACAAGTGATCCATTTGAATCCATCAAAATATAAACATTTCATGCGACAAAAGACATTGTAAACATGCTACAGTATAAATGACGAGCTGGAAGAGGATTAGTAACTAGGATATATAACGAACTGTTTCAGATTAAAAATCAATAACATATAAAAGAGCAAAAAATGTGAAAGTACCATTCCCAGAAAGCGGTCAATAAAGCAATGAAGAGATATTCTATTTCACTTGTAGTCAAGAAAAGGTAGACTAAATCCAAGCCCTTGAACATCCATGTGATTGTCAAAAAAAAAAAAAAAAACTGAACTATGCCACACGTTGCTGGAGAGTTGAGGAAACAGGAACTCTCACACACTGTGGTCACTTCTTATCGTAGTCTGAAAGCCCCGATGCACAAAGTAGGCAGATGCCAGCATTACCCACCCACTCAGCACCTACCACTCTCCTGGACGTCGTTGCAGCCTGACAAACTTTCCCTTTATCCCTTCCGCCTCTTCACCTGCAATACTCCTCTCACCACACATCCTTCCACTATTTCCCAACCATCCTTTGCTCATTCAAGACATCCATCCAAGTCTTGCCTCCATCCTGAAGCCTCCCAGGATTTCCAAACTACAGAAAAGTCTCCATTTTCTAGACTGAGAAACATTATTTTTTAAAAAATTTTCAATTACTATGAGCCTCATGCTGACTACTCCTGTAGTACTATATTTTAATTTTATTTTATTTCACATTACATCTAGTTATTACATTTTCATGTCTCAATGACTCTAAACTCCATAAGAGACATTATATACTTTGGGTTGGTTTTTGCTTCCCACTGCTTATCTGGCACACATTTATTGTGTGTTTAATTATGAACCAAACACTGTGCATTATATATTTCAGGCTTTTGAGCATGATCAGGTAGCTACTATTATTATCCTCCTTTAACAAGTGATTAAAAAAAAACCCAGAGCTCAGACAGGTTACTTAATTTTCCCGTTCACACAGCTGGTACATGTTGGAATCAGTGTTCAAAGCCACGTCCTGGCTTCAGAACTCATCCCTTTTGACTGACATGAGACAGACAATATTGGTAATAAGAGGTCACATATAAGACTTGTGCATTGCTTCATCGTTCACAATAGCCCAGAAATGGAAACCATCCAAATGTCCATCAACTGATGAACAGATAAACAAAGTGGTATCTCTGTATAACGGAATACTCTTGTCAATGAAAGGAGTAAAATATTGATAAATGCTTTAACACGTACGGCATAAACATTATACAAAGAGAAAGAAGCCAGACACAAAATGCCACATATTGAATGATTCCATTTGCATGAAATATCCTGAATCCTGGCTCTGCCACTTACTAGCTGTGTGATCTCAGGCAAATTACGTAAGCTCTCTCTGCCTCCACTTCATTGGGTGTAAAATGGATATAATAATTCCTCACCTTTCGTTGTGAGGATTATACTAGATAATACATGGACCAGTGACTGGAATAGAGTAAACACCCAATAAAGGGCATTATTACTAAGTGGTGGAGAAAGTCTCAAGGCCAGGGTTGGGTGGATATTAAATCATACATAGCAGTGATACATCTTACAGAACAGCCCACACACTTGACAACCTGACAGCCTGGGGCTAGATGTCAATAGCCAGCACGTCTCTGCTCTGTAACTCTGGGCAAGATATTCAATCTCAGTTGCCTTCGCTGTGAATATGGGAACCATAATGGTCCCTGCACCTCGTAGTGCTGTTGTGAAGATTAAATGAACTGATACACTGAAGCGCTTAGTACAGTGTCTGGTACACAAGGAGTGCTTGTTAATTTTTACCCATCATTATTGTTCTGGCCATCAGTGTTAGGTGGCATTAACGGCACCCAAGACAGAGATCTCTATCCTCAGAAAATGTATAATCCAATTACCCAGTTGTCCCACAATTGCCACTGACAGCAGATGCAAACAAGGACACCCTTCTCTGTCTGTCTCCCTCTCCAGGCTGCAAACTCCTCAAAGGCAGGATCAATGTTTTGTTTTTCACCATCTCCCTAGTGCCTTGCACAGTGCCTGCCTGGGAAAAAGCAAGGGTACACTATCCACCAAAGTGAGTTTACAATGCAGACCGAAGGAAGAGAAGCCTCTGTTTTGCACGCCAGCCTCAAATCCACAGTTGCCTGTGGTTCGGGCTAATTTGCATCTCAGCATCTCCGAAAGCTCTGCATTTAGCTATTCAATTTGCTTCCTTGTCAGCTAGATATCACAACTTGCAAGGCAAAAGAGAGCTTTAGAGAATTGTGGCTTGCCTGCCAGCAGCGTATTTGTTCATGCGGGATTTTTCACTTTCCCCCTTCCATCTCCACTGAAGGCAGAAAACTGAGTTCTAATTCTGATCCTGGTAATTCTTTGCTGGGTGACCTCACACAAGTACAAATCAAAGACTCTTAAGTGTTTTAAATGTCCTTAGACGATGTGCTCAGGCCTTGATTTCTCCATCTGTCAAGTATAAGGATGATTCTAAGGGTCCTTCCAAAGGCATCCTGACAGAACACTCACTTCTTCAGGGATTATTGTCCAACAAAAGAACCTGTCCACCTTCCCTACTCTTGCTTTCAGGGAAAACATTTTTGGGGGATCTTGGTCAGGGCTAAAGTAAAGACAACATCATCACCAAAGGATGTAAAAAGGAAGATCTCCATCACCTTCCAGGGTGCAAGAAGAGTGTCCATAGGGATGGCAAATGGATTTTAACCCAAGCGGCCTCTGTAATGAACTGGTGATTGTTACTTACCTGGACTCTGAATCCATTCTCACATGCAACTGATATTTATTGAGCACTTACTATGGGCTAGACAATATTCTGGGCATTAACGATAAAGCAGTGAACAAAAAGGACATAAATCTCTGTGCTTGTAGAGCATATACAGTAGTGGATGACAAACAAAAAACAAGATAAATAAGTGAAATATATCATTTATCAGAGAGTGACAGGTGCACAGAAGAAAAGTAATAAAGCAGGAAAGGGGGACACAAAGAATGGAGGGTAAGAAAGGAGAGGTGAGATTTTAGATGGGGCGACCACGGGTGGCCTTGCTGGAATGTCTCTTTAGATGGGTGTTTCTCAACCTCAGAACTACCGACATTGGGCTGGATAGTTCTTTGCTGGGGGAGGGGGCAGCTATCCTGTGCGTTGTAGGATGTTTGACAGCCTCCCTCGTCTCTACCCAAGAGATACGAGTAGCATCTCCCTCGGTTGTGACAACCAAAAAATGTCTCCAGACATTTCCAGATGTCCTTCAGGTTGACCACCACTGATTTAGAGTAAAAACCTGAAGAAAGAGAGAGAAGGAGCCACACAGAGATCTAGAAGGATCCTGGGCAGGCACCAGAGGCAGAGGGGTGAACAAGTCTGGGGTTACCCCCCCTTCCCCCGGTCACAGCCAACTTATATCAAACAAATATCTTCTTAAGTATGTTTGTTCTCAAGAGAGGGCTTGGTCAGTAGAGGTGAGGATCCAGAAGTGCCCCAGCCTGGAGGTCAAAAGATCTTGATGCATTTAAGGAATGAAAAGGAGGGCATCTGAGTCAAGTATTGGGAGCCAGGAGTGAGGCCAAAGATGAGCCTGGTGAGGGCCCAGGATCTCTTCCTACCAGTGAGACCTCCTAGGAAGGTTTTAAGCAAGGAAGTGTCGTGATCAATTTAGGTTCCAAGGACCTTCTATGACAAGACCAAGTGACCACCACCCCTGAAGAGCTGTGTGGCCCTGGGTGAATTACTTCACTACACTGGCCCTTAGTTTTCTCATCTGTAAAATGGGGGATAGGGACAACATTAGTACCTGCTTCACGGGTTTGTTGTGAGATATTATCAAAGGAGAGAATCTATGCGAAGCATTTAGAACTGTGCCTGGACCACAGAGCACACCTGGTCATACACTTAGCCTTGATGAAGAGCACTCTTCCTTAAACAAATGTTAGCTCTTCTTTGCTTCCTTTTCTCTTGGAAGCTTACCAAGGCCAAGCTTACCAAGTGAAACTTATTGAGGGTGTAGCTTTCATATCCACCCTCCCCGTCCCTGCCCTGCCCTGTCCCCACCCACACCCCCAGGCCAGCTCCGGCCTCTGCACCCAGAGCCCTGCATTTCTACTTCTAGGGCACCACCTGCTGGCCAGCTTCTCTGCACACCTGGACTGTATATTCTCTATCAGTAGTCCTTATTGGGAACAAATACTTCCAATGGAAAACCAACGTCAAAGAGGCCTTCTTCTTCCTTAAATACTTTAAGTCCCCATATATGTATAACTCTCAGTCCTGCCTTAAGAATGGGTTCTAAAGCAATCCACTGTCACCTCTGAGGGTCATCAAACCACCCACCCACCTAATGACAATGTACTACTTTCTTATAAGACACATAATGCTTACACAATGCTTCTACCTGTAAAGCCTTTTTCCTCAATTCACGTTCCAGAGAATTTCTGCCAGCTGACACTTGCACAAGCTTCCCTTCCCAGCCCTCCCTGCCCTCATCCCCATCCCCTCCCCCACTACCTTTAGCAGCAGTAATTCCATCCAGCTTAACTTGGATATGAGCACCTGCACAGGGCCTGATACCAAGCAGCACCCCTTCTCCACCCCAGTCAGCGTCCTCTGGAGAGGCTGATGCAAGCTCAGTGATGTCACAGACTGAATCTTATGTGATCCCCATACCAAGAGAGTAAGATTAACAACACAGGTGTTTTGTAAACGAGCAAGCAAACAATGTGCTCAAAGTTTACCAGGAAGCAAATATCAAAGTCATAAGCTACATATGAATCTTCTAACTTCCAGTGGCTAGACTTGTATTTTGAATAAAATTGCCATTTGCCAAAACGGAAAAAAAAAATGTTTAGACTCAAACTATGTAACATAAATATATGCACAAAAACATTGCTTGTGTGTTCCTGGACTTGTTATCATCAACAATAACATGGTAATAGTAACAAAATAAATCACTAGCAATCATTGAACATTTTCTCTGGGCCAGGCAGTGTGCTGAGCGCTTCAGAAAACTCTCTCATTGAATTCTTCCAACATTCCTATGAGACAGATATTATTGCTTCCAATTGACAGATGAAGAAAATAAGATTTTGACCAAGACCACTTCATTAGTAAATGATAAAGGCACAATTCAAATCTAGGGAGTTGTGATGGTTAATTTTATGTGTCAATTTGGCTGGGCCACCGGATGTCCAGATATTTGGGTAAACTTTATTCTGGGTGTTTCTGTAAAGGTGTTTCTGGATGAGACTGAGTAAAGCAGATTGCCCTCCTGATAGTGGGTCCCATCCAATCAGTTGAAGACCTAAATAGAACAGAAAGGCTAAGAGGAAACTCCACCGGCCTGAGCTGGGCCATCAGTCTTTTCCTGCCCTTGGATTGGCACTTAAATTGTTGGCTCTCCTGATTCTCAGGCTATTGGACTCAGTCAACTTTCCTCGGTCTCCAGCTCTCCAATTCACCATGCAGATCTTGGGGTTTGTCAGCCTCCATAACTGCATGAGCCAATTCCTTGTAATAAATCTCTTTCTATGTATACATATAACCTATTGGTTCTGTTTCTCTGGAGACCCCTGACTAATACAGTGGTATACACCTAAGCCCTAGTATGTTTCCATTCCCTGTATTAAGTAGAAATAGAATTCCTTTTATTCCAATGGAGAAGAAGCATGAATTATCAATAGTTTGCAGCAAGGGACTCACTAACACATTGCATTAGATGTAATTTGTTTTGTTCCAACATCTCCGAAGCAGCTTTTTTTCCCCTGCTCGCTTATGTTTTAGAAAATCACAGTGTAGAAGGGATCTGAGAGATGGCTTTGGATCTCCAGGAGCTTGGTTGGCATTGGAGCTCTGACACACTCTGCATGGATAACCTTGGACAAGTCATATTACTTCTCTAAGGAGGTAAAACGTAGATTACTTACACCTATGTCCCCCAGGGTGCCCTGAGGCTTAAAAGAGATCAGGTATTGATTATTTCTAATTTCATTCTTTCCAAAACCACAAAAAAGGTTAGCAAGCAAGGGGGGCTGCTGGCCTCAGGAGCAATGCACCATGAAAAATAGATACTAATTCCATTTAATCTGATTCTTGTCCAGTCATCTTAACTGAAGGCTAAAAATGATTCTGCAGTAATAAAGGGAATTATAATACACGATTGTAGAAGCTTGGAGAGCAATTCCAGCACAGAAGCAAGCAATTATACATTGCAACAAATTAAAAACTCAGAGAAAAACAGGGGAGGGAGAGGAAGGAAACCGAAGAGCACTCAAATCCCTCAAGAAATACTACTTAATAAAGCAAACTCTATTTTCCATAGCATTCCAATCAAGGAGCGTTTCTGACACATGGAAGCAATTAAAGACTTCTATGATTTAATGAAAATGCAGAAACCAAGGACAAACAAAACAACTTCGTAACATGAGGCCACTTCTCAAATCCCTTCCACCTAACGGGCAGGACACAGAATGGCTGAAAAGCTGGTACCAGTGACACAGGGCTCAAATCAGCCAGAGGCATGATCTCCAAAAGTCCAGTCTTCCTTGCCTTTTGCTAGAGCACAAAGAACACAGCGCCGTAAACAAAACAAAGACAGGCATAACCAAGCCTCCATGGGTGGCCATTCAGACCAATGATCTCAGGAGGAGAAAATTGGAGGTCTGGCTTCTCCTCCCTTTGGCTTTGGTAGAAACCTAGCCCCATTCCTTAGCAGGATCTGATCATCCTTGGGGCTCCCCTTTGCCAGCCATAAACAACCAACGTAATTTTGATTTTAAGCAACTTCCCTCACCGCAGAAACATACATAAGTCACTCTCCTGTGAACTGAAACTCTGCCGGCTTCAGGAGAAGAAAAAGGAGACAAGTTTATCTCACTGACATCATTCCTTACCCTGGGGCCCCTGGACCTTGCTCAGCAGTTTTTTCTCTGTGCTCCCGACACCGCATGCTAATTTCTGCTTCCGGGTCTTAGCACTTGCTGTTTCCTCTGCCTGTAGGGCTTGTCCTCCAGAGTGTCAAAGACTTGAATCCCCTTTATTATTTAGGTCTCAGCTCAAATGCCAGAGAGAGACCTTTCGTAGCACCATCGAACTGAGGAAACTCCAGTTACTCTACCCATTATCATGTTTGATTTTTCTTTTTTTGAGCACTTATAGCCATCCAAAACTACCTATTAATACATCAGTGTATCTGCTGGTTTAACCTATGCCCTTGCCCAATCTCTTCTCTAGATAATAAGCCATGAGAAAGCAGAAATGTTGACCTTTTATTTGTTTACCATGTTCGCTGCTCCGAGCACAGTTCCTGGCACACAGTAGGCACTTAATAACATCAGTACAATGAATGCATAAAATGGTAGGCTGCTTGGAGTTTCTGAAGTTTTGGAAAGACTGCTGTAGCCAAGAAGTGTCTATTTTATTCATTCATCCTTTCAATATTTGTTGAGTACCAAGTATATTCCAGGAGCTGGGGAAACAGCTAAGAATTAAATCTGGGTCTTTGCCCATAAGGAGTTCAGAATGGAGATGGAGAGAAAGAGAAAGCAGCCCCCTGCAGTAGGATGTGAGGTGAAGAACATGTCAAGGTACCAAGGAGTGGCTGGCACTTGACAGTTGGTAATGTTACCTGGCCTGAGGAATGGAATTTCAGAGGTCCTCACTGTTAAGTTGGTGGCTATATTAATTTCTTGTGACTGCTGTAACAAATGGCCACACATTGGTGGCTTAAAACCACAGAAACGGGCTTCCCTGGTGGCGCAGTGGTTGAGAGTCTGCCTGCCAATGCAGGGGACACGGGTTCGAGCCCTGGTCTAGGAGGATCCCACATGCCGCGGAGCAACTAAGCCCGTGAGCCACAGCTACTGAGCCTGCGCGTCTGGAGCCTGTGCTCCGCAACAAGAGAGGCCGCGATAGTGAGAGGCCCGCGCACCGCGATGAAGATTGGCCCCCGCTTGCCACAGCTGGAGAAAGCCCTCGCACAGAAACGAAGACCCAACACAGCCATAAATAAATAAATAAATACATTTAAAACCACAGAAACTTATGCTTCCACAGTTCTGGAGTCTAGAAGTCTTAAATCAAGGTGTCAGCAGACTTGGTTCCTTCTGAGGGCTATCAGGAAGAATCTGCTGCATGCTTCTTTCCTAGATTCTGGTGGTTGCAGGCAATCCTTGGCATCCCTTGGCTTGTAGCTGCATCACTCCAATCTCTGCCTCCGCTTTCACATGGCCTTCTCCCTGTGTGTGTCTCTCTCTGTGTCTCTATTTTCTCATAAAGACACCAAACATTGGATTTGAACCCACCCGAACCCAGTGTGACCTTATCTTAACTAGGTACATCTTTAGAGACCTTATTTCCAAATAAGGTCACATTCTGAGAGTCTAGGATTTGGGAGAGAGGGATACAAGGAGAATGTACTATTCAACCCAGGACAGTTGGCTATACTTTAGTCTTTGATTCTGGAAAATAGATTTACTTTCACGAGTACTGGTTGTCTGATGGATTCAGTATGACAGAATTTTACTCTCCGCTGAACACATGGGTATGCCAAAGTGTGAGGGGTGACCCACATTCTTCTTCTCCCCCTGATGTATTCAATCTACCAGTGGGGAAGAGGAGCGAAGTAGGTCAGGGGCTGGCTGCCGACTCCTCACTGCCCTGCCTTCTCCCTTTCAGCCTCCCTCAGCGCAGGGCTCTATCTCTTCTGCTTCTGCTTTATCTCTTGGTCTGTGTTCAGCCAAGGGGGAGGCACAAGCCCAGTGAAGGGGTCCCTCTTGGAGATACCCTGTAGGAAGACTCATTCTGAAGCACTCAGGGAAGCTAAAGAAACCGCCACAAACTATAGCTCCTTCTGCGTGGCCCTTGAGATCTCAGCCTTGTGTCTCTGCTGCCCATTCTGGTTCTAAATTTAGCCTGGATCCTGAGCTGCTGCCCCCGTATTCCTAGTCCATTCTCCTTACAAGTTATAGTCTGAGCTCCTCTCAGTGATGGAAACAGAAGCCTCTGAAACCTAAACAGAAGGCTGGAGTATGGAGACAGCTAACTGGTTCCCTCAGTGGAAAGGATCTCAGCCACCTCCATGCACCCCAGAGCCCAGATATGCCCAGGACATCCCCAAAGATGTCCTGAGACTCAGTGGAGAGATGACAGACACAGGAATCAACCAGCCCAGAGTCCAAATCTGAGCTCTAATGTTTATTAGGTATCTCACTGTAGACCAATAGCTTAACCTTCTTAGCGACCATTGCCTCATTGATGTCAATTCTTACTGTACAGGGTTAAAATATGCATTATATTTAAAAATAATAATGCATATAGCACAGTTCAAGACACATAGGATGTACTCAATAAATGTTTTTTTAATTGCATGAAGAAAATTGAAAGGCCCTAGGGCTTCCCTGGTAGCGCAGTGGTTAAGAATCCGCCTGCCAATGCAGGGGACATGGGTTCGAGCCCTGGTCCGGGAAGATCCCACATGCCGCGGAGCAACGAAGCCCGTGCGCCACAACTACTGAGCCTGCACTCTAGAGCCCACGAGCCACAACTACTGAAGCCTGCGTGCCTAAAGCCCGTGCTCCGCAACAAGAGAAGCCGCCGCAATGAGAAGCCCGCGCGCCGCAACGAAGAGTAGTCCCCGCTCGCCACAACTAGAGAAAGCCCATGAGCAGCAACAAAGACCCAACGCAGCCAAAAATAAATAAATAAAATAAATTTAAAAAAAAGAAAATTGAAAGACCCAATATAGAGATAATAAGGTTATGAGAAAGAGAGAAAACATACTGGATTGAGCTCTGGAAAGAAAGACCTATATCTTCATTGATATAGAAATACAGTTTTTCCTCCATGGCTTCTACCTCCTTGTTCTTTAGGTACTTAAGGTAACTTAAATGTCACCTCCTCAGGGAGACCCTGTCAAGCAAGCTTTAACTAAAAAAGGACATCTCTCCTCTATTGACTCAGTCTATTTTCCCCATACCACTTATACAAATAATGATATCTTTGTGTGTTTTATTTACTCCTGTGTTTATTGTCTGCCTCCTGTTCTAGACTTTTTGCTGCATGAGGGTACAGATTAAGTTCATCTTTCTCTAATCCCAGTGCCTGGCACAGGGCAATACACTCAATAACATTTGTCAGAAGAATGAACGAGGAAAAAAAAAAATCCTGTGACAGAAAATGGAGATGGTGCCTTACTTTCATCATTTTAACAGTTTAAAAAAAAAATGGAAGAGGATTGTGCAATTTGGAGAAGAAAATGAAAGAAGTCAAAAGAATTTCATGTTTAATTTCTACTAGTGGGATTACCATAGCAAGTTAAGAATGGCAGGAACCTTGTATATAATCTAGAATAAGCATTCTTGGACATACCTGGCTATTGTGTTCAGTCAACTGCACTGAAGGGGGTGAGGTAAGGGGGTGAGTGGGAAATTAACTTGCCCAGTCACACATTTTCCTTGGCTACTCAACACCAGGGCTGGTTTACTACCCGAGGGACCTAAATATTGGTCTCCTTCTTTTAAAAATGGCCTTCAAGCATTCGAGGACACAGCCAGGGCCCCCATGGCCCTTCCTCTTCTCCAGGCTAATCATCCCTGAGTCTTTCCTCTCTTTCTCAAAAGACAATTTCATTTCCTCTCATCATCCAAGATGATGGGGCCAAAGTCAAAGAGCTATTTAACTTGCCATCCAGTCGCCTTCCTATGTGGGTAACAGTGGGAGTGAAAAAGACAGGCAGGTAAACCCGGGCCATCTGTGCTTAGAAAGTGCAGTTAGATTTCCATAAAGTCATAAAAGGTTTCAGATGACACATTTGCTTCAAAACAGACAGATTCTTAAATGAGAGCAATTTCAAGAAGACCAGGCATCCTGTGGTGCACTTGGGGAGGAAAGCAAATTGCATAACCATCCCTCGGCGGAGCAGCAGTGAGGATTCCTGCCAGCAGCAGCCCAAGTTCAAGTCCCTGAGCCACCTAAACCAAGTTCTGCAAAGAGACTCCTGTCCAGCTCACTACCGCCCACAGCTAGATGGCCAGGCTAACTCATTCGTCCCACTGCGTTTCCATGAAAAAGCGAACACAAAGAAAGATATAAAATGAGCTTTGTGAAAACCACGCATTTGTCCTAAAAGTTCCCTCCTCTGAGTTACAGGGAGACAATGAGATGGGGATGAAAAAGCTTGACGCTGGGAGTCAGGTTCTTTAGGTCTAATTTTAGAACTGGAAAGACCCTCAGACATAAGCTAATTAGAGTCTCTAATTTTCTATCCAAGGTCATTGACACTGAGGCCACCTCCATTATGTATTTATTTGTGTGATCTTGAATGAGTTGCTAAGACTTGCTGGCCTCAACGTCTCTCATCTGTGAAATGGAGATGATGATAATATTATCCACCCTTAAATAGTTGTCATTATTCAATGACATGGAAAAATGTACGTACTGTGCCTGGTAGGGAGAAAGCACTCCATAATAGCCAGCTAATTATTAGTTTTCACTCAAATAGTAACTGGCCTTCTGCTATGTGTCAAACACTGCTCCAAGAAATGAGGATGCAGCAAGAAATGACATAAACACTGACCTTATCCTCCTAAAGGCTTCTGGGAAGATAGACATTGAAACACAAATTCACAGGCACTCTTGATTACAGTTGGATAAGCACTGTGCTTAAGATCACACAACTAGTTGCCGGTACACCTGAAACTAGAATTCATGTCAACCAGCTCAGAGATTTCTGATTTTCATGAGTGTCACTGTCACCATCCCACCTTCCCCAGCTGTACCATGAGGGAGCTTGATGAGATACAATGGCAGGTGACATTAAGAGAAATCCCCTCTCCTTGGTGTTGATAAGTCGGCAATGGAGCACTAACTCAGTTGCGGGGCCCTCCCTTGGGGGGGACCATTTGGAACTAAGTCTGTGGACCACAACGGAATAGCAGATAAGAAACTCTTTGGAGATATAGGAGAGAAAAAGAACACTGGTTTCAGAACCAAGCAGACTTGGTTTTAACCCAAACTGGATTATACTGTTTACAAGCTATGGGATCTTTGACCAAGTCCTGAGACTCTCTAAGCCTCAGTTTCCTCATCTGTAGATTGGGGCTGGTAATTCCCACCTTGCAAATTTGGCTTGAGAATTAAATAAGAAAGGGTGCATAAAGCACTTAGCATAATAATGCATGCAGTCAGCACCCAATAAATGCCAGCAATTATTAAGAAGAAGAGAGGGAATTAAAATACAGAGGTTCAAAACACAAATCATGTCTCACGTCTGCTCAAATGCCCCCAGTAGTTCCCAATCAATGCAGAGGAAAAGGCAGTCTTTAGAATAGCCCACGGGGCCCACAGCTATCAGCTGGCTGCCTTCACCTCTCTGCCCTCACCTCCTGATATTCCCTCCTGCACTCACTCAACTCCAGCCAGACCTCATGACTTGAACACACTAATTACAGGACACCTCAGTACATTTGAACCAGCAGCCTTCCTGTAAAAGGCGGAACAGTGTAATGATTAAGAACATGGGATTTAAGATCAGACGCCTGGATTTGAATCCCAGCTAGGCCACTTACTTACTGTATGATGTTGGCTAGTGACTTAACATCTGTGTTTTAACTTCCTCGTCTGTCAAATGGAGATAATAACACTACCTATCTCATAGAACTTAAGTTCTCTATGTAGACAAGAAATAAGAACAAATGCAATTTATTGAATAATTACTAGCTGCTAGTCTGCCTAGCTGATATATGGTACCAGCACTCTGCATACTTCATATCTAATCCCCACAAAATTTCAAGATAAAGGATCACTTGTCCCATTTTACAGATAAGGAAACTGAGGCCAAGAACATTAAAGCATATCCAGGACTCAGATCCAAGCCTGGCTGTCTCCAGAGGTCTTTCTACTCACCATGTACCCCCAAATCTGTTCACGCTTTTTCAGTACGGGTTCAGATCTCAAAGTCACTAAAATATGAGGTCTCCAGGGACACGCATTTGTCTAGTGTCTCTCTGGGCCTGAGTTTCATAAAGGGGCCCTACATCTTTTACTTGTCCAGCAGGCCCGTGTAAGCTAGACACGCTCTCTCCTCTCCTGCACAACACAGGTCAGGCAGGCAGGCCCCACCCAGAGAGGAAGGAGCTCAGCCCCTGTGGAACCTGCATCACCTGGCAGCTGTCTCATAAACACATGGGGGTAGAGACCCAAAAACACTTCTTGCATGACTTAAACCCCGCAACTTTTATCAAGCACCAAACCTCACAATGAATGAGTGAATATCTGTAATGAGCATAGCATGTCTCTGACAGTGTTAAATCTTCTTATTTTTCCTTCTTCTCCTGACCAAGTGTCTGTCACCTCCTAGCCCTGTGATCCAGTCAGGACATGAGGGAGAGCCTTGTACCTGTGCATGGGTGTGAAAATCACAGACCCAGAAAGTGCTCCTCTGGGAGAGCCAAGTTGCTGGCACTGGGGCCTAGCGTCTGGGTAAGCTCTGCGTGGGAAGTGTTTTATCACCCACACTGGGACCAGCTGGAAGAACAAGAGAAGGTACAGATCTGCTCAGAGGCAGAGCTGGACAGGAAGCCTCTAAACAAACCCATGTCCTAATTCTGCTGAAACAGAGACATAGGTAAAGAGAGTCCTATGTGTCTCTACCTGCGGCTGAAAGAAATCAATAGGTTAAATCCACTACAATACCAAAGAGGCCAGGACAGGAATGAATACATCTTCATCGGAACCCAATTACAGGATGCCCAATGGCCCTCACTATCATGGATATGAAACTGAATTATTTTTTTTTAAATGTATCTTCAAGGGCCCTGTGATTAAAAATGTTATATTAGGCAGATCATCAGCAGGCAGGGAAGTATTCTTAACGCCTTGTTCCTGGGCCAGTGCTCATGGCAAAGATGCCTTAAGATCTGCCTTTTACTAGTCATTCGACATTAGGTTTTTTTTTTTTTTTTTTTTTCTGGGGTTGACATTAGGTTTTATCAACCACTAATGCTACACTACCTGCACTACACAAATAATGAGGATGGTGATGACAATGACTGATGACAGTGAAAATAGTTACTGCTACCTGAATAGTTGTTACTGTTACAGATGCCAAACATCAATGCTAAATACTTTACATGCTTTGTGTCTTTTAATCCCTTCAACAACATTGTGAGGCTCGTACTCTATCATCCCATTTTATAGATGAAGACACTGAGGCTTGGAGAGACAGGCAACTCACTCACAAAGACATGCTCTGATAACCATTGCCATGTCTCTCTAATTTGCTCCACTCCCTGGATCTCAGTTTTTGGACCTGCAAAATTATGGGGTTATGCAACAATGGAAGTGATTTGCAAAGGAACACATAATGCCAACACTCCAGACTTCCAGACCATGACCCGATCTTAGAGGCAGATAAGATACATATCTCTTTCTAGGGTCTCAGAGGCTGGTCCCAAGCCTTCAGGTCTCCAACAACAACTTCAGAACGTTTCCTTCTTCCTGATCCTTCTCTCCACTTGTCAAAGTATTGAGCAAAATCCCCTACTTGGAAAATAAAGTTCAAATTCCTCAGTATACAATTCAAGGCTCTCTGGTGTCTCATCCCAACCTGCCACAGTAACCCATCAATCTCTTTCCTTCTGTTTCTCCCAACAACTCTCTCCCTAGCCTGTTATATACCTCATGCATTTCTGTACCTGTTTTTATTCTCCCTAAAGTAATGACAGAAACATCCATTTTTTTTCTTCACTACAATACTTTCTTTACTTCAGCAATAAAGTAGTGTTGAAGATCTGGCTCCTTGGGCATAGACTACCACATCCCTTTTCTCTGCCACACTTAGATACCCTCCAATCCTCCACAGTGTCTAATTTTCTGCAGTAAATGGGAGCTATGATCTGAATGTCCTCTCCAAATTCATGTTAAAACCTAATGCACAATGTGATGGAATTAGGAGGTGGGGGCTTTGGGAGGTGCTTAGGTCGTGAGGGTGGAGCCTTCATGAATGGGATTAGTGCCCTTACACAAGAGACCCCAGAGAGAGCTAGCTAGCCCCTTCCTTCCTTATGCCATGTGGAGTTAAAATGAAAAGACAGTACTTTGCAACTGGGAGAAAGCCCTCACCTGGACCTGACCATGCCGGAACCTTGATCTTGAACATCTAGCCTCCAGAATTGTGAAAAGTAAACTTCTATTGCTTTTAAGCCACTCAGTTTACAGTATTTTGTTATAGCTGCCCAAGTGGATGAAGGCAATGGGTGTTGCTTTATAATTAAGGAAAAGAGTTATTTTCCAATTATTAATACCATAGAAAGAGATATGATCCAATAGTGAATGAAATAAGCACTATATAAAGTTATACATATACATGTATATATATAAAATTAATGACCTCAATTTTGCACAAATATGTTTATTTTTTAAAAGCCTGGAAGAAATTCTCTGGGTGGTTAAATTAAAGATGACACAAAGAAAATGTCTATTGGCACGAAAAACATGGCTCCATCCAAGAGTCCCGAGGACCCCAGGCCAGTTACCCCAGTGCTCAGAAAGAGCCCAGACCAAAGTGCAAACCAATTCCAACTTTTTCCCAGTCACTTCCTGGGTCTTAGTTCCACCACAGGCCAGGCCAGAACGGAAGAGGGCAGGGGCAGCTCATGGGAGAATCCCTCGTGCTCTGCTGAGACACAGAAGGGCTGTGTGATGAGGAAGGACACGTCACCATAACACACAGTAGCAGATACCCATTCCGGCTCCACAAACAGGCCTAAATGCAATGTGCAAGCATTGCCTACTGTGGCTTCAATGGCAGGGCAGCCACTGAACCAGGCAAAAGAAAACAATGTTCTATAATGTTCCTGTGATGATAATAAGCTCTAGCCAAGCACGCAAAGTGGTTCCCAAGACATGTATGACGGATAAACAAGGCAGCGTGGAAAACACACTTGCTGGCTGGCTTTTTGCAGGCTCACACTTCCTCCCCCTCGCCTATGCCCTAGCTCTTTGTCGTTTCTCAAGGAATCCACATTTCAGGGTCTGTTCCTGGAATGACATTAGGTATTTTTGCTTATCCTGAAAGGTTAAAAACTCCTATGACCCCCAAACGAGCTTCATTTGTCTCCTCAAGTTTTGAAAACAAAACTCAAGAGATTTCCCCCAAAATGAATTATGCAGAAGCTATGATAAGATGAGATTCCACCTGCTGCTAAGGGACTTGCCTTTGAAAAATGTAATCAGATATTCATTTCCTGATATTAACAACCACTAAAAGGGAGCTCTGATTTCTGGAACAAATACCTTAAGAAGAGAGTTTCAACATATACATTTTAATTGAATTTCTTCCCAGCCAGAATGTAATTGACAGAATCCTGCATGTATCACGATCCATGGGCTTCTGTAACTCATAGTCGGCCAATCTACTAGTATGACTTTTCTAGGTTCTTAATACGCTTATCAACCACTCAAGTTTCCAGGGAGACTCATTAGCGGAGCTGGCGAATGCTGTAGTCGGCATCATTATCCACCACAAAAGTTCGGAGCATCTGCTCTCCTACATGTTTATTTGTTTATTGTCTGCCTTACCCCAACTAGAATGTGAGCTCAACAAAGCAGACATTTTTATCTGCCGTGCTCACTGCTGTAGCCCTGAGCTGCCTGGCAGTTGTGGGCTCCCAATATTGATACATATTTGCTGACTGGTGAAGGGGATCAGAATATGCCACCCCCAAATATGCCACTTCGGCATAAGCATTATTTAGAACTGAAGGCAATTGAGAAGAAGCAGATACAAGTTAGCCCTCTGCTTTCCCCCTATTTGCTTAAAAGCAGGACCTAAATTTGTAAAGATTTTCCCCCTCCCCTGTCTACTAGGAAGGATAGAAATGACCACCAGAGACAACTTTAGACCCTTATTAGCACTAGAGGAATCTACATAACAAACTTTGCTAACTAGCCCTTATCGTCCATGAGTTACCCATATATTTACCTTCCCACAATTCGCTGCTCCTAGAAATTCAAAGTCCTTTTCCTTTGTCTTGTCAACTCTCTACAAATGTTTTGTTCTTACATTAAAATGCAATATAAGTCCAAGTTCTAACCACCTCTTTGAGTTAGTCATCACTGAATGGTCCCATTTGTATGCGTGATGCACATGTGAATAAACTCCTGTTTGTTTTTCTCCTGTAAATCAGTCTAATTTGCGGGGTCCTAGAGCTGGACAACCTAAGATGGGTAGAGGAAAAAGATATTTTTCCTCCCCTACACGATGACCGTCTCAGGTATGAGAAACTGGAGCCTGGGGATGCAGACGGGTCCCACCAGGAATGAATTTTTAGCCTCCCTGGCTGGGTGGCGAGCCGCACACACGCAAACACAGAAATCACGGTAGCCTATTCTAAGGGCCAAATGGTTGGCACGGACATTAAGGGCTAAGAAAGGGGAAGAGCCATGCTATCAAGACGTAAGTTCTCCTCTCGCACTCTCTCCTCCCTCTCAGTGATGATGTAAGACTTAGAACAACTGCAACTCCTCAAATGGCCAAGCCTTCCTGTCCTTGGGGAATACTCGAGCCTCACCAGAAACCACAGGCACCTGCCTCTCCTCCCCACACCAAACTGCAGCCCAAGTTCTGCAGGCTCCGGATCCCTCACGAACGCATCCCTGGCGCTGGCAGAGTGATGACCTAGCACACCCTCCTTCTCCCAGCTGTCTTGCCCCAGAAGCAGAGTCGTCTGACAGGGCCTGAAAGGGAGGGGACTCACTGATGATATTTAAATAAAGTAAGTCACAAAACAGAAATGAAAATCTTCTCTGTGAGAAAGCTTGATTTTTTTCAAGGCTGCTGCGGAGGACGGAAGAAGTACCAGGTGCTGAAGTGGCACTGATTCATTTGTTCCCTCTTTTATTCCATAAATGTGTATGGAACGGCCACGCGAAGTCAGGGATTGTGCTAAGGGCTGGGGACAGAGAGGGAACCTAAAGACACAGCCCTGCCTCAAAAAGCGTATGGCCAACAGAGAACACACAAGAGTAAATAGGTAATAAACCTAGGGTGCAACAAGATTTATTATAAGCAAACAAGATGACGCCACCGTAGCAAAATAAGGGCTAACCTTCATTCAAACCGTAGTTCTGCCACTTAGAAAGCATGTAGCCCTGGCAAGTCACCTCCTATTGTCGAGCCTTGATTTTGTTACTCAGAAGTGGGAATCCTTTCACAGCCTTGCAGGACAGTTGTAAGGGTTCAGCACACTTCCATGTATAAAGAGCTTAACAAAGTTCAAGACTTACTGCAAGCACTCACTACACTGTAAAAATTATTATCAGAAACGGGGAGGGGGGGGTATGTCAGGACCTGAATTCAGATTTGCTTCCCACCACTTAGGTTTGAATGTAACTAAGCTCAGATACGGATGTTTCATCATCTTTCTTTCCGGCTGCTACGGTGCTTCCCTCCTCTGCTCCTGCTTGGTGTTCCCTGTACAGTAGTGAAGTTTGGGCGTGGGAGTTAGGCAAGAAGACGCAGACAGATGTGTGACATCTGGCTTCAAGAAAGTCCCAAGAGCTTCTTCAGTAGCCTTTCACCTACAGCAAGAGTGCCCAAGGAGCCATACACCATTCTATTAACACGAGACTATACTGTCCACGGGGGCACGATCCAAGGAACGGCTGAAGAGGGACTTCAGAGGTGGTGATAGAAAGGGGGTGCTCTGTGGAGTCAGGTTCCCCCACCTCAAGCAACCCTAACAGATGTAAAACCAAAGTCAGAGGAAAGTGCTCGCTATGCTAGTTCTTCAAACGCTGAGGCTTCCTGTCGCTGTGAGATCTCTGGAATGAGCTCTATTCAGGTGCCTAAGCAGAAACCAAGAGAAACCGAGGGGCACCTCCCGGACTAGTCTTCCCCAAACTGCCAGCCCCCAAGCCATCCCACACCCACGCTCTGCACCAGCTTCCACCGTCTGCTGTTATTCAAACACTCAGCACGGTGCCTGGCACAATAGCAGCACCTGGATAAGCACTGGTAAGTGGACGGATAAGTGAACACATGAATGAATGCATGAACAGAGGAACTAAAGGAACACATGAACACAGGAAAGCAGCAGCTGGGATTTGGCATGGTCTTGTGTCAAATATCAACAGTGAATCCGTAAGAACTAGCACATGCGTAGGGTGGACGTTATCTTGACACTACTGGCAGCCAAGGGGTGCCACTGTGCAATTAACTCTTCCCCTCCCAGCCTAGTGGGGTAGGCGACACCTAGGCACAGCCATTACACTAACAGTAGGGGGTCCAAAGAGGCCGCCAGACCGGATTTCATTTTAGAATGCACAGTAAGACTTCTTTTTTTTTCTGCTGCTCCAGCAACAGCAGCGGCAGTAGCAGCAGATTTACTCTCCTAATTATGTTTGGCTTTGGTTAAATTAGTTTGCATTCCCTGAGCACATGCTGGTTGGGGGAGGGGCAGCAGGCGGGGGAAGGAGGTGGCCTGAGAAGATGCCAAGAGGTGGAGAGAATCTTCTCAGAGGACGAGGTACACAGCGGAACAATCAACCAGGCATCAGGCAGACGGCGCTACTGCACAGTGGCCCAGGGACCCCAAAGGGAGGGAGGAAGCGGTGTTCCACCTAAAGCCTCTTCATTCATTCATTCATTCATTTACCCTACAAATATTAATGAGTGCCCATGACGAGTCAGACATTGAAGTAGGAGCTGGAGGAAACTGCAGTGAAACAGAAAAATAAAGGCTCCCTGACCTCATAAACTTATATTCTATAGAAGCGGAGACAAGAAAGAAGCAAAGAGTTATGCAAAACTTTCCGACGCTAGGAAATCAATGTAACAGAGTACAGTGATAGGGAAGTTGATTGTTTCCTTATTTATAGTAGTGGCCTCAACCAGCAATAACAAAAATAACACAACCACCATGAATCCACTTACTCAATGCTTACTACGTTCTAGACACTCACCAAAACTTTCATTAATCTTCACAAAAACCCAGTGAGGTGGGCATAGTTATTCCTGTTTTACAGATGAGGAAACTGAAGCTCAGAGAGTTCTGAAACTTATCTGCTCGAAGACACACAGCAGGTGACCTCAAATGCAACGTTGCCCCTTTATGCCGTTTTCAACGTTCTACGATCAATAACAGCAGGCAGGGATGAATGCACCCGCTAAATAGCAGACACAGAATCCTTGCCACACGCCTTCCATGTCAGCACTTCCTGGCCACATTCTACAAACTGAGATTCAGAGAGCCTGATTAGCTTGACCTAACTGCTACATGATTAAAACTAGTATGGGGTGAAGGCAGCATTCAGACTTAGGTCTGTGTGACCCTGCAATCTTTTGGCCTCCCCAGAACATAATACAAAGCAGTCTAATGGAACGAATAAGTATTTTCCTTGACAACCAGAAGGAAAGTTTCAAGTGTTAAAACATCCTGGAGTCACCGTCCACAGACTCACTGGAGAAGAACGCAGATGTGGGCCCTCTGAGCTGTCTATTTGTCCCAGTTAAGCCGGAGTTAAACTCAACACTCTTACAAAGTAACTTTTGGGAATGAACCAGAAACGGAAAAATGCTTAGGACCCAAAGCAATGTGGTAACTATGAAAGGGCCTCTTGTTAAATTGCACGTCCTCAGCAGAGACATAATCAGGCAACCCAGGACTTAGTACTGTGTGTAGATGAGAACTGTGTCTACCTTCACACCAGCCTTTTCTTAGCATACTTTCTGCTCAGTGTACTTCTATTCTCTACAGAAACCCAACTGCCTGGCTCCCGAAATCTATCTATAAAACTACCTGTCATTATCGGCTCCTGGGTTAGCTTTCTCTGATGGATGGCCAAGCTGACACATCACACCACCACCACAGTTAAGGGCATTTTAGAATTTCCATGATAAAACCTGTCCTTTGTGCTTTAATACCTTGCCTATTTTTCACATTTGTAGTGAACTCAAACCTGAAAGGGGGATTGTCGAAACAAGGTTGTTTTTTTTTTTTTTAACAAAATGCCATGACAAATAGAAGCAGCTGCTTTTGATTTATAAACACTGTAATCTTCCCCAGGCCTTAGATTTTTTTTTGACAACATCCAGATCAGAACCAATTTAATTTTGAAAGATAACTAATCAAGTAATTTGTTGTAGCACCTTCCTCACTCTCGCTGTTGCAAAGGGGGTTGGGAGCTGCATACGGATAAGCCGACACTTTATTGAAGATTATGAATGGACCCTCTAGGTATCATGAAGTGCTTACCTGTAATAACTTCTATGCATCCATTTCACCAACCAACTTGAGCATTTAAGAGAGCCACATGGAATGGTACCCACTTGCATGGTTAAAACTTGAAGCTCCAAACATTTTTATATGTAATAATTCTCTGAAACTTATTAATTTTTTACTGCAAAAGGCATTACTTTTATTATTATTTATTTATTTTTAAAATTTATTTATTTATTTTTGGCTGCGTTGGGTCTTTGTTGCTGCGCGCAGGCTTTCCCTAGTTTTGGCGAGGGGGGCTACTCTTCATTGCCGTGCGCGGGCTTCTGATTGCCGTGGCTTCTCTTACTGCAGAGCATGGGCTCTAGGTGTGTGGGCTTCAGTAGTTGTGGCACACGGGCTCAGTAGTTGTGGTTCGCGGGCTCTAGAGCGCAGGCTCAGTAGTGTGTCCCCTGCATTGACAGGTGGATTCTTAACCACTGTGCCACCAGGGAAGTCCCATTATCTTTATTTTTTAATTGATTTTTTATTGAAGTATAGTTGATTGACAATGTTGTGTTAGTTTCAGGTGTATAGCACAGTGATTTAGTTCTATTTTATATATATATATATATATATATATATATATATATATATGTATATATATATGTATTCTTTTTTCAGATTCTTTTCCCTTATAGGTTATTAAAAAATACTGAGTATAGCTTCCTGTGCTATACAGTAGGTCCTTGTTGTTTATCTATTTTACATATAGTAGTGTGTATATGTTAATCCCAAATTCCTAATTTATCCCTCCCCTTCTCTTCCCCCTTTGGTAACCATAAGTTTGTTTTGTATGTCTGTGGGTCTATTTCTGTTTTGTATATAAGTTCACCTGTATCTTTTTTTTTAGATCCCACATATGAGCGATATCATATGATATTTATCTTTCTCTGTCTGGCTTACTTCACTTAGTATGATAATCTCTAGGTCCATCCATGTTGCTGCAAATGGTATTATTTTCATTCTTTTTTATGGCTGAGTAATATTCCATTGTGTATATATCTATCTATATATCTATATATCTATGTATCTATATATCTATGTATCTATATATCTATCTATAGATATATATCTATAGATAGGTATATAGATATCACATCTTCATTATCCATTCATCTGCTAATTGACATTTAGTTTGTTTCCATGTCTTGGCTATTATAAATAGTGCTGCGATGAACTTTGGGGTGCACGTATCTTAAGAGACTTACATAGATGAATTCCCAGTTTTTGAGAAGAGAAGTTGAACAGGCTCAATACTGATTTTGTAATTTCTTACACTCCCATATACACTTAATGAGAAACATATACACACTGAATGAGAAACAAAATAGGTGTGGATTTGAGAATTTCACATATTTTTGAGACCATTATGGTCACCCTGGGTTTTTCATCCATTAAACTTTAATGAGCCTTTATTGCCTGACAAGAATATACACTACCCTTGGAACGCATGTCTTAGTAAGGATAACAGGGCAACTCACTGACTTTTACTTAGCAAATACCTACATTCCTACTATGTGCCAGGGTCTGTTTTAAGTGCTTTATCAATATTGAATCCTCATAACAGCCCTATGAGATAGGTACTGATTTGCCCCTTATTTTTTTTTTCTTAAACTCTGATCTGAGTCCCAGCCATGGTATTCTGTTTCTATCATGTAGGTAAGAAATATTCATCACATCACATAGGATGAATTTTTCAGAACTATTGCACATGCTAAAGCAGATGAAAAGTGTCATGGCGTTGAAAACTACTCCTGGTCTAGCAAGTCCCCTTCCCCAGAACCAATTATCTAATTACTCTTTCTGAGCAACTTCTCATTTCCTTTCAAAAGATGCATCCTGATTATGGGGAAAGTGCCAAGCCCCTAGACAATGCCCTGCCAATCTGGGCAGACAAATATGGAAACCTGGTATTCCTCCCAGTTATCACGTCCCTGTTCCCTTCCCTTTACTCCGGCCATCCCTGCAATTAAAAGTTCTCTTCTCGGTGACCTGCAGGCAGGATTTACGAAAACTCTTGTAAGAAGCTTTACTAGGAGGAAAGAAAGAATGTTATGATACACTCTATGACTGCACTTTAAAAGTATTTTCCACATACTGTGTTAGAAATAAACATGGTTTTGGGGGTTTACATCTCAGCTCTGCCCCATACTTGCTGTGTGACTTTGAATGAGTTACTTAACTTCTCTGAGCTATCACCTCATCTATGGAAAACCTACTTCATGGATTTTTACAAAAATGAAGTAAAATTAAATTATGTGATTACAATATGAGTATAATGGTCCATCATGGTCACTTTATAAATGTTGGGTGTCTCCTCACTTCCTCCTCCTTCTATGTGTATTAA
Organism: Eschrichtius robustus; assembly: GCF_028021215.1. Taxonomy (NCBI): domain Eukaryota; kingdom Metazoa; phylum Chordata; class Mammalia; order Artiodactyla; family Eschrichtiidae; genus Eschrichtius; species Eschrichtius robustus. Next base: position 108,302,218 of record NC_090827.1, on the reverse strand, counting down.
CCGATTTCGTCTTTCCAGGACAACTTGCTACTATAAGTGACACATGATAAATAACGGGCAAATGTTAAAAAAATAAAAAAGGCCCTCTCCACCCTGAAGTCCTAGGAGGGATGTTTTGTTCCTATTTTATGGATTTGCCGGGCTGGGCTGATTCCTACCCAGGACACCCATTCCGTCCCATTCTGCTGCCTCTGAGGGGAGCTAACATTTATTTTCTCATATATTTGCGAGGGAGTAAAATAGTTTCCACAAGTGCAGGGCGAAAGCGCCAGTCTGAGGGGTCTTGGTGGCAAGCCTTCCTCACCTCAAAGGGAAGGAGTTGGGTCCCGAAGGAACAGCGCCCCCCTTGGTTGAGGTACGTTGTAACAGGATTTCGGGTTATGTACGTAGAGGGTTGAGGGGGGCTATTTTCTTTGTACAGTTCAAGCATTTGATTTTCCAGATCAGGAAACTTCATTTCTAAATGTGCTCAATAGAATCTCTAGGTTTCCTTCAGCTGACAAAAGGAAAGCGGTGAAAACTGGCATGCACTTTGCCTTTAATTCGAGCTTTTGTTCCCCTTTTCCTGGTCCTTTCGGTTTAGGCGATTACACAGGCTGCTCCGGCTCCGCCTCCCCGGAGCGAAAACAGTATCAAAGCGCCCTCTAACCCGGGCAGGATGAGCCTGGTGACTTCGGAGCCTCAGCTGAATCTTCTGGCTTCTGCAGGTTTACATCCAATCCTCAGTGTTCCTTCAGGTGGTGGTTTGCGCTTAATTATACTTAAAGGTTCAGTCAGTAGAATTCCATTTGAAGCCCAAGCCATCAAGCCATCAGCTTGTCATTTCAAGCTTCTTACTTCTAATCACTTGGGTCTTTACCTAAGATTTGTTTTTACTCAAGTTAAAGGGATTTTTGTCTTGTAAGCAGTCATTCGTTCATACAAACAGCAGAGTGCCTGTTCATGGAAATAAAGACATCTGAATACATCTCAATCCTTCACGTAAATAATTCACAAATGATTCTGAAGGATTTTTAATGGTTCCTCTTTGTGACCTCTCTTTGCATTCTGTATCGCTCTGCTGGGGCAGGCAGGTTACAGAACATGTTTCTGGAGCAAAGCTGTGCATAGCATCAGTCTGAACCACTGCGTGTTGAGAACCACCATGTAGATTGGGGATTCAGAGGGGCTGGAGCTCAATGGAGCAGGCAGATCATGCTTCCACTTTACAGATGTGAAAGCTCACTGAGGCCTTTGAAAGCTCCGTAGGATCATTAGAGCAATTAAAGCACTTGTCTGGGACCTGAGGCTCCTTTCCTCACTCTCTCAATAAAATCTTAGATGGCAACAGCCAAACACCATAGCTGCCTCTTTCAGTAAATATGCACATCCAAAATCCACTGGCAAACTTCCAGGAGAAGAGCCTTAGCAAAAGGGAGAAGCAGTCTTCTTTCTTGCCAGAAAAGGGCCCTTTTAGAACTACCCACTAAAAACCATGAAGCCCACAGCAAGCAGCACAAATATGTGGCCTCCAGTGGGTTCGGCGGGGCAGAGCTGATGCCTTGGGCAGAGCTGGCATGATGTGGCCTTAAGCTCCTTGAAATGCCAGGCTGGAGTCTGTACATGCTGAAGGTACCTTGGTTGGCAGAAAGAGGGGGTCAGGAAGTGCCCTGGTTAAAGGAAAAGGTGAAAAGAAACTGCTAATTTCAGGATGACCATCTCAAGATGGCTGCCACTCTTCCTAGTCTTCAATTTGCCCAACGGACTTTGTATTTTATGGAAAATGCACGTCTCATCTTCTCATACCCTCTTTAATGCCCTTCCATGTGCCCCACCCTCCTTGCTTTCAAGATATTGGCTAAGGACTCAGGGTTCTGAAGCAGACATTCTGGGCTGGAGCCCTAGATTTCCTACTGGGCTGTGTGACCCTGGGTCTGTTACTTAACTTCTCTGTGCCTCAGTTGCTTCATTGGTCAAATGTAAATTATAGAAGTATTTACCTAATTGGATTGACAACATCAATAATGAGTCAATACATGCAAAGACCTTAAAGCACATACTAAATGTTCAATCATGTTAGCTATTATTAGGTTGACCCTTATGAATATTCAACCATTTTTGACTTAGAGAAACTACAATTTCATATGGTTCAACCTATTATCAACCATTTAACTTAACTATTAAGGTCCGTAGCCTTACTGAAACCTCATCTTTTCTTCTCTTGGTTTAACTCAAACATCACCAGCTCCTAGAAGCCTTCCATGATGCCTCATACATTCATCTGTTCACTCACTTATCTGCAGAATATTGAACACCCTGGACTAGTGCCAGGCACTGAGAATAAACAGTGAGCAAGGCTGATATGGTCCTTCCCTCAAAGAGCTTAATCCAAACAGAAGGCAGCCAACCAAGTACAATCAATGGAGTAAGTGCCTCTTTAGGCAAGTAAAGGGCGCTATGGAAAGACATGCTTGAAAACAGGATCTTGATGCAGAGCACAGGTTGAGGGCAGAGAAATCTTGAACAAGTAATCTTTTACTCAAGACCTGCAGAATGAGTTGGGATTGGTCAGATGAAAAGAAAGATTGTTCCAGAAACATCTAGACCTTTCTGTGAAGGTCTAGAAGTAAGAGAGAGCCTTGGGAAGAGGGATGTTGGGTGTGGTTGCAGAGAGAAAGAGAACCTGTGGTGAGAGAGTAGTTAGAGACCACAATTAGCAGAGACCCAGTCATCAAAGGCCTTGTAAGCCACCTACAGAAGTCCCTAAGAATAAGGACCTAGGAGTCTATTCCACTACCCTAAGTTCCAAGACCAGCACCATGCCTAGTACAGAATAGATAATCAATAATCATTAACTCTTACTATCATCATGACTATTGTTATTAATACTTGTTGTTGAAACCCAGATACACAAATGCCGTTGCTATAGTACCATGTAGTAAGTCACTTCTATGGAATACGAACATTCTGAGAAATATTAAGCAATGTTTTGAGCATTTGGGGGAAGGTCTGTATTCAAAGAAGCTTGGGAAACATTTGCTTAGAGACAGTAAATGGGTCAGTATACATACATATAGTTTCAAACTCCCTCCACTGAGAGGGCCCAGAAGCAATAACACCCCAGTTGCAATGAGCCCACCCAGCACCCAATTCTCCAATAAAAGGAAGAAAGGCTTCTTGAAAAAATGGTGAATTCTAGAGCTGGGGCAGTGAATATATAAGATGAGCCTGGAGTACCTAGTAGTGTCAGAAAGTAAGGAAGTGCTCAAACACACACACACACACACACACACACACACACACTGCTGATCGGGATATGGGACGACACAGGAGCCAACTGAAAGAGCTTCCAATGGCCAACAGTGGAACAATTTGAATAAAGAGATACATAACATAGTATTGGATTATAACCCAAAGTATAAAACCAATATCCATGAATCCATACTGATATAAGTAAATGGTTGAATAAATACATGGGGGAAAAGAGATGAATTTCATATGCGGAAGAATTACACATAATTTCTGTAGACACTCCCCTTGCAAAGAGGTAGAGTATAACTTCCCACCTGTTAAGCATGGACTGTGCCTAGTGACTTCTTTCTAAAGAGTTTGGTATAGAAAGAAGGGAAAACAATAATAATTTAACAGTGGAGAAACATGACAAACGCTTTAGCCAGAGGATCAAGCTTACCTTTTCACTAATAAGGCAAATTGATGATATGTACCTTTGACATGAAGTGATGAGAATGGCACTCTACATCATGGTATTTGTCCTCAAAACCAATAGCCCCTGTCTAACCATGAGAAAAACAACAGACATAGCCAAATTGAGGGGTATTCTGCCGAATACCTGACCAGTACTCTTCGAAACGATCAAGATCCTCAAAAAACAAGAAAAGTCTGAGAAACTGTCCAAGCCAAGAGGAAACAAGGAGACATGATGACTCAATGGTATGTGGTATCTTGGGTGGAAGCCTGGGAACATTACATAAAAGCTGAAGAAATCTGAACAAAGTATGCATTTTTTTTGCTCATAATGATGCATTAACATTGATTCATTAGTTGTGACAAATGTATCACACTAACATCGGATCTTAACAACTGGGGAAATGGGTACAGGACATGTGGGAATTCTCGGGACTATCTGTGCAACTTTTATGTGTATCCAAAAGTATTCCAAAATTTTTCAAGTCTATTTTAAAAATTTAAATGGTGTTTTTACTATCTGACTTTTCAGATACTTTAATATATTGAGATACATTATGAATCTTCCCAAATGAGTATGACTAGGGAAATGAATAGCTGTTAAACTCTCTTGGGTCCTAGTGTTCTCTAGAATAGTTAGGAATAATAACAACAACAGTAATGATAATAATAACTGACATTTTTAGAGAGGCTCTGAGCATCACGGTTAATACTGTAGTCCCATGTGCTAGGCGGCCTGTTCACATATTAGCATCAGCACTTAAAACCGTCCAGTCTTAAGCAAATTGATTTAATTGTGCCTTGGTTTCCTTAGTTGCAAAAGAGGATTAATTATGCTACCCCTCTCACAGGGTTATTATGAGAATTCAATGTGTGTATATAGATGACTCCATGGTCATCAGTATATAGTAAACTGCTCAACGTAATACCCTCATTGTGACTTCTTGAGGGCTTTCCATCTGTCATTTCTCTACATAGCAAATATTATCACATGCGGTAGTAACCAGCTACCTTTTTATAGAGGTAAGATCTGTGCCCCAGATCTCACAGTTAGAGAACTATAGAGTCAGGCCCATCTGGCAGAAAGTCCAAGCCTGAAAGACAAGACTTAGGATCTTGGAAAGAAGCAATTCCTAGGACCCTGAGTAATGAGATTCCAGGAGCGGGAGGAAGTTCCAAGGGAAAAGAAAGAGAATCTAAAAACATGAGGACACAGCATCAGAACTAACCTTGGTTTACTCTGCAATTTTACAGACACCTTCCTGGTTACTAATTGCCAGGAAATCTTGGTAGACAGACCACTTCTGATAAAGCCATAAATACCCCAATCTCTCTCCCCCCACATCTCCTAAGGACCAGTGGCCGGTTGACCTTTCTCTGTCTAGCGTTCTCCGTAAGGACAGAATTTGCTCCTGAATGTCCAGTTTCCCCCTAAAACACAGAAGAATCCTGCATAAGAATTTTCTTCCTCTGCCTCTGCCCTGGGAAGCTGGACTCTGTAATTTGCAGTTATTTCAAATCCAGTGACAGAGATTCTGCCGCTTACTCGTGCTAAGATTAGAGTTTTCATCTGTCGGCCAACTGTACAATTAGGAAAAAAAAAAAAAGAAAATGAATAGCTATCCAATGTGAATGATTAAATCCTATAAAAGTCTGGAAGAACCAGAAATGGGTCCCTCCCAACTCACAGTGTTCTGTGAACCCCCAAACACTCGACACGGCACCTGAAGCACCTGCTGGCGTCAAGCAGACGCACGGTAATCTAAGGCCCTAGGCTGAGCTAATTAGGGATGGAGATCTTCTCTAAGGCCAGCAGAGAACCACCCTGGTGACGGAACTTCCATGGCCAGTGTCCTCTCCTATGACAAGCAAATACCTGTCAGACCCCAATGAATGGGAGGAGGAGAATAGAAGGAAAACAATCTCTCCACTGGCTGCTTCCCCTCTCTTTCCTTCTGGAACATAGGTTTCTGCCAATCTGTAGCCTATACCCCAGTTTTGTATTGAATGAGATCTCTCCCCTTAGGCTTCATTACTAAATAAAACAAAATTAAAAACTTCGGATATGGAGTCTCGAGCTTTCCAAGTCTTTTTTTTAAATTTATTTTTAAAAAAATTTTATTGGAGTAGGGTTGATTTACACTGTTGTGTTAGTTTCAGGTGTACAGCAAAGTGAATCATTTATACATATACATATATCCACTCTTTTTTAGATTCTATTCCCATATATGTCATTACAGAGTATTGAGTAGAGTTCCCTGTGCTATACAGTAGGTCCTTACTAGTTATCTATTTTATATATAGTAGTGTGTATAAGGCAATCTCAATCTCCCAATTTATCCCTCCCCTCACTTTTCCCCCCTGGTAACCATAAGATTGTTTTCTACATCTGTAACTCTATTCCTGTTTTGTAAATAAGTTCATTTGTACCATTTTGTTAAGATTCCACATATAAGCGAAATCATACGATATTTGAATTGACCACCTTCTCCTGTGGACTCTGAATACTACAGTCTACATCCCTTGCTTAACCCTTTGCGTATTGGTAGGGTTGTCAGATAAAACATGGGATTCTTAGCTAAACTGGAATTTCAGACAAATTAAGAATATTTTTTTAGTCCAAGTATGTCCCATGCAACATTTGAGATATGCATACACTAAAAAAGTATTTGATGTTTATCTGAAATTCAATTTTAACTGGCATCCTGTGTTTTTATTTGTGAAACCTGGCAACACTACATAGAGTATAAATTATTGTTTCAGTGGCTTGCTTTGTTTAAACAGTATCACACACAGAGGCCTAGTATATGAATAAATTAAATGGAAAGACTGAGGTCCAGAAGGAGAAGTGGCTGGACTTTCAGGGTTCAAATTAGAAATGGCAAAGCTCAGAAATGAATGCAGGCTTCTAGAACCTGTCAGGAAAAATTATGAAAAACTTTGAAATGGACCAAAAAGATGCAGAAGTTTCCTGTCCATCTGGGTTATCTCCACTTTTGAGTTATTCTCCAGCTCTGTAAGTAACGGAAAACGGATAACAATGTAAATTATTTTATCCATAGATGTGTTAGTTGCATGAGGTTGATTATTGCACTATGGACAGACCTATTTCTGCATCCATTTATAAACTTATTTTAGCTTTCCTTTAGGGCACATAAACATGTGGTTCTTTGAATTCTCCTTTGAACTGGTTGTAACATCTTACCAGTTCCCTCATTAACTAATGAGTTAAATTAATTTTTGACGTTAATATTTGACATACAAGTTTTATATTTATAAGATTCATTATTTTACCTTTTATACAAAATTACTCTTTGGCAGTTTGTCATTCTTCTCTGGACCGTGAGTCTGGAAGGAAATCTAAATGGAGGCTGGGCCTAAGTAATTGTAGGACTGCTAGAGAGTCGTGAAATGAAATAGACTGGCTGGAGAGGCACAGAAGAGGACGCATTTCTAAACGTAAATCTGATGGTGTCATTCCCCATGGAAAACCTTCTCCTGATTTCCGAGACGTGGCCCTGAGGGTGAAGTCAAAATTCCCTGGGGGCAGTTCTCCTTGTCACCCTTACCGCCCTGCCTTTGTGAGTTGAAGGACTCTCTCCCTGCCCCTGCCCCACCCCCATTAGGGGGCTCCCTCCAGCTTCCCCGACCTCTCTCAGCCTGGTTTAGATGGATGCCCATCCTGTGGGCTCCCATGAGCCCCTTGGGCTTCACAACCATTGCACTTCTCTCATTGCATTGCAATTACTGCTTAATTGTCTATAGCCTGCATTCCATTGCACTTCGTGAGGGCAGGGACCAAAACCTGCTTTGGTTTGTTTACTTGTACATTTCCAACTCCAAGCAGAGGGGCTTGGCTCACAGAGAGACTCAAAAACATGTTGAATGAATAATGGCAGTAGAAGAATAATAGGATCACTTACACACATAGGAGAGGGAAGCTCAGGGAATGAGAAATACAGGATGAAGGCAAGCAGACTCATACTAGCTATATTTTCCTAGAAAAACACTTTAGGGGACAAGTCACTAAGCCACCTTCCTCCCCCAGGTACTGCTTCACTCTTACCCGGTCTAACTGCACAGCACTAATTATTATATTATTCAACGTCACAGCACAGTAATTTTTATTACTCTTCCTATGAAATTGAATTATAAAATTGGACACCTAAAATCTCAGTGTTTTATATTCTTTCTCAAAAAAAGAAGTTCCCTATTTGAAAGAAAGAAAGAAAAAAATATATTTTTGAACCTCAACTGTCCACAATCTGGAAAAAAGCCAATCCATTTAGACAAGGTGCTTCCAGGAAAAGTGCAAACTCCCAAATCCTTTCAAATGTGTTGTCCCATCTCTGCCTTCAATTACCGATGAAAAGCTCCCATAGAATTTCAGGATCCTGTAACTTCTCATAATTCCCCAGGACAACCTGAGTTCTAGTCCTCAAGCGTGCCCACTCTGGTGGCTATGGTTTCCATTTGTAAAAATCCTTCCCTTGATGGCCTTGCACAGGTGAATTAGCTAAATGGTGTTTACTGCCGAGATCTGAGTCTCAGTGAGCATTAAGGGTAATGCTTCCCTACCGCCTGCCGGCTCCCACTGCAAACCATACTGTTTCCACTGCGGGGACAAGCTGATTCCTTCTTGTGGGGAAAGTGAGCTGAGACCAGGTGCTACAGGCTCCATCACACCTATATTCCTCTTCTGACAAGTCCTAGCTGGCCTCAGGGGACAGCAGCCACTACTGAATGCCTAGTGGTCAGTGGTCATTCAACAGTTACTATTTCCTGTCCCTCCTAGCAATGAACAAAACCTGCTGCCAGAAGAAATCCGCCCCTCCCACCACAAATAGGCAAAGGCCAGGCTGGAGTCAGGATGTGGGTCTGACCCTTCTGGAGGGAGAACTCGTGGTGGTGCCCCGCTGTGGGTAGCTCTAGGCAGGAGGGGGGGTGCTGAGGATAGAGCTGGGTGTGCGCCCCATGGACTTATCTTGCTGGAGAGCTGCATCCCCCGTGACTCTAATGTCCACCTTTCAGAACACAAGTTAGCTCTGTTTGAAGAGACACAGTCAAGTATAAAAAACATTCTAGAAAAGAACAAGAACTAAAAGATACTGAGTGTTTGCCACGTGCCAAGCACTGTGCTAAGTGCTTTCTATGCATTCTCTTAACCTGATCCTCGCCAGGCTTATGTGACAGTAACCATTTCCATCCTCATTTGAGACATGAAGAAAACGACACAAAGAGGTTTTGAAACCTCCCCAAGGTTTTGTTTTGTTTTTTTTTTAATCTTTATTGGAGTATAATTGCTTTACAATGGTGTGTTAGTTTCTGCTTTATAACAAAGTGAATCAGCTATACGTATACATATGTTCCCATATCTCCTCCCTCTTGCGTCTCCCTCCCTCCCACCCTCCTTATTCCACACCTCTAGGTGGTCACAAAGCACCGACCTGATCTCCCTGTGTTATGCGGCTGCTTCCCACTAGCTATCTATTTTACGTTTGGTAGTGTATATAGGTCCATGCCACTCTCTCACTTTGTCACAGCTTACCCTTCCCCCTCCCCATATCCTCAAGTACATTCTCTAGTAGGTCTGTGTCTTTATTCCCATCTTGCCCCTAGGTTCTTCATGACCTTTCCCCCACCCCCACCCCCCCGCGAGGTTTTATAACAAGATGGTGGCAGCAATACTATCAAATCAAGCCAAATGACTGGACCCAAACTCGTAACAATTAGGATGTAGTATTTGTTTGGAAATTTGGTGCTAGGGTTTTTATTCCTGCCATCTCATTTATCTCCCAGTGATACTCTGAAGTATTTGATTCCCTCACAAAGCATAAGGAATGTAAGGAACTTGTCCCAGGCCACATGGCTAGAAAATGATGGGGCAGCTGTGAAGAGAGATTTGCGCTTGGCCAGCTGCCAATGGAACTGCAGTGGGCATGGCTGGGGAGGGTGGGATGGGGAACTCCGGAATTCATGCAAGAGGCTCTAAGTGCTGGTGTGAGCTCCTGACCACCAGGAGCATTCATCTCAGGCCAAGCTTTTAAGGGAAAAATCCTTTGAACTGAAGGAATCTGAAATAGGACCGATCATTGTATGCTTTGCTGAGATTGGAGCTGAGTCATAGGACGTTCAGGGGGCAGTCTTTGGGCCCAGAGGTCCCTCTGCCACTGGCCTTGAAAAAAAATACATTTTGCATCTCACTGCTTAAAGTAAAGACTGTATAAGGCTGGCATCCTAGAGAGATGATTTCAAGCAGTTACATCTCAGGGAATTCTCAGGCAGTCCAGTAGTTAGGACTCTGCACTTCCACTGCCAGGGGCCCAGGTTCCATCCCTGGCTGGAGAACTAAGATCCTGCAAGCCGTGCAATAACGCAGCCAAAAAAAAAAATCAGCTTTGAAGCAGTTATATCTCACTCTAAGGACCCTCCCTGTTGGACTACACCAGGAATAACAGGAGTTACTGCGCCCTGAGGAATATCACTTAGTTTTGATTCAAAAATCACTGACCCCAGTTTGTTAGTCGCTGTTACTCATAACTCATCTCCAATCCCCTTTTCAGTTTAAAAGTCCCCAAGCCTATATCAAGTCATTGACTCAAATGACTGAATTCATCAATTTCTTGGGAATCAGAAAAATATCACTGCTCTTGAAAACTTAGAAGAATGCTGACTTCCCAAGAAAGGGTTTTTTGGGGAGTCAGAGCACATGTAAATTTATACCATTTAAGAAAAGTGGTTCAGAGTTCAAGTTATAAAGGAAGGCTTGACCTCAGGGCAAAGTTCCTTTTTATTTTAAACTTAAATCAAAACAGCACACACTTCATTAGGCATGTAAACCTATCAAATATGGGCTGTGAAGCTCTCACATATAACCAATACTTTTTCAACCACAGAATCATGAAAAATAGGGCAAAAATGGAAGAAGAATTGGACTGCAGTAAGAAAATCTGGGTTACGACTCTATGCTTATGTCTTGTTGTTGCTTAACTTAGCTGTATCGTGAGTTCCTCATCTGTAAGATGGAAATAATCCTGCTTATTTTAGGTTGGTTCATGTCTTAAATGAGATGAAGAGAGCAGTTAATTTAGCGCAGTGCTGGGCACAGGGCAGTTGCTTAAGTAACACTTAGTTGTTAAGTAACAACGCTTGTTATTATTTTAATTTTTCTTATTAAGTATTATGGGTCTGAAATAGTTCCGTATCAGTCAGGTGTTGGGAATAAAGAATTGACAATCTTCTACCTTTAAGAACTGTTGAGGTTACTGCAGGAAGCAAACAGATTCCTGAAGACTGAATTGATTTCATCACTTGATTGAGTACACTTAGAATATAATTATAAATTGGCTTTTGGAGAAAGTTGGCAATTTTTTTATCAATCTATGTAAATGTGTAAATTGAGAGAGAAGATACATATTTTTACACAATCAGATTTGACGTATTTTATATAATGTATACCAAACCTACATAAATACATACACATAGATATGTATGTGTATACATACACACACACACACACACACACACACACACACACACACAGAAAGAGAGGGTGAAACAAAGGAAAAGAGACAGAGATAAAGAGACATTTGGAAAGGCCCTGCCCAGAGGTGAACAGGGTGAAAAATAACAAGTACAAAAGAATGAAGTCCCCTGAATTGCCCTCTGCACCTCACTGTTGACACAGATTTATTGAGGTTGCTTATGAATACACATATGCTACTTTACTGTTTCATTTATGCAATAAAAGCAGTGATTGGTCTTCAAGGAAGTGTGTTCCTAACAAGAAAGGATGATTCTAAAGCAGGAAGAGAAAGCTCAAATGACTACACTTGTCTTGCAGGTAATGTACAGGCACAAGGCAAGGACAGCAGAGGGAGGCAATAGGAATCACTGAGGACTGGCAAACTGGAGGTTCCCGTGGAAGGAGGGCGGCCTCTATCAGCTCCAGGCAATTGTTGCCATGTGGGAGGAGAGCCAGGTCTTTCCTGAGTCTTTTTGTTTGTTTTATTTTGTTTGGTTTGCTTGTTTACTTTTTTTTGTTCTTTTTACTCTTTGTTTAGAAGCTATAAAACTAGATGTATTAGTCAGTTTGGGCTACCATAACAAAATACCGTAGGTGAGGAGGCTTAATAGAAATTTATTTTCTCATAGTTCTGGAGGCTGGAAGTCCAAGATCAGGGTATGAGCTTGGTCCAGTTCTGGCAAGGGCTCTTTTCCTGGCTTGTAGATGGCTGCCTGCTCACTGCATCCTCACATGGTGGAGAGACAGGAGGGAAGATCTCTGGTGACCCTTCTAGAAGAACACTAATCCCATCATGAGCATCCCACCTTCTTGACCTCATCTAAATCTAATTACCACCCCAAGACCCCATCTCTGAATACCATCACATTGGGGTTGACTTCAACATATCAAAAGTAGGGGGAAAATACAAACGTTTAGTTCATAACACTGTATTTGGATATTTTTAAACAATGCGTAGGCCAACAAAGTTCACTCTACATCAGTGAGTGCTTATCTGGATCAAAGCCATTGGTTTGTGACCAGATAAATTCTACCCACTACGCTTCTCCATGTTTTATCACTTTAAAATCACAACACACACACACAAACACACTCTCACACACTCATACACACACTTACTTTAGAAATTCTGTCTAATGCATATGAAGGGGGTCACCTTCTCCTGGAGAGGGAAGGATGGAAAATAATGCAGAGCCTCAGGAAAAGCTAGCTTCCTTGATTGGATTGGAGAGAAAATCCAGGGTATGGCAAGAGATGAGATGAGGGACGGGTATGAGGGCTGGGAGTCCATGATCACTTTGATTCAAGCTGATTCAAGAGGCAATTGGGAACCATTGCCTAGTTCTCAGGAGGGAAAATGCTATGATAGCAATTATGGCAATGGACAGTGATTCCTCCGACTATATGTAGAATCAACTAGAATAGGCAAAGTCTGCGGAGAGAAAAGGCAGGTGGAGCCTTATGCCAGACAGCATTCTTAGGACTGTACAATGGGGAGAAATTATTCTGTGGCTTCGTTCGCATGCGCTGATTTCCGGTGCAGGAACTGTCCTCCCTCAGCTCAGACTCCCTCCCTTCTCTGCCTGACGACCTCCTTCACATCAACCACAATGCCATCACTAAGTGTCACAGCGTCCGGGAAGCTTTCAAGATGGCCATCATTGTTATCATCACCTTTCCCAAACACTTACTATGGGATCGGTTTTCTATAGCTCTCTCCATAATCCTCATGTAACCCCCCGAGGGAGATGGCATTATCATCTTGATTTGTCAGGATAAGAAACTGAGTCATAGGGAAGAAAAAGAACTTTCCTAATATTTTCCAAGTACAAATCGACCCAGCCATGATTTGAACACAGAGCTGTCTGATTTTAGTCCCTGAACAGCAAGTTAATCCCTACTGCCTTGACCTCCTATTTCTTTAGTCCAAATTAGTCCCTCCCATCTCTGGTTCAATGAGAACATTGCCCCTACCTCCATGGTATCACTTACTGCATATAATAACCATCTGATTCCACATCTCTGTCTCCCCTTGAGACTGTGATCTCCTTAAGGACAAAGACCAGAGCTTCTCCATCTTTATGTCTTCCATAGCTCACAGCAGGCACTAGTACATGGCAGATGAAGGTATAAATAAATGGCCATCAGGCTGGTCTAGTTCTGTGCAGCAAGAGGGACCACAGGATACAGGTCATCTGTGAAGCTCCCCCTGCCTTTAAGGGAGGGGACTGTGGCAGAGGAACTACTTTATGGGTGACTTTGCTTCCAATTATACAAAAACTCTTTCTGCAGGAGTTCATCAGGACTCAGGAGAGAAGACTGATAAGTCTTGAATCTGAACTCTGGATCCTCAAGGACATGGGACACCTTCAAGAATCTTGCACAAATTTTGAAACTTATGGCTGTTTGGTGTCGAGAGGAGGCGTTACATGGAGGTTCGGCGTTACATGGGGGTTCTGAACATGGGGTTGGCAGACAAACTGCCTGGATTGTACTCCCAGCCCCTTCCCCTAGCAGTTGAGTCACTAAGGATAAGCTACTTCACCTCTCCTGGTCCCCAGTTTCTTATCTATAAAAGAGTGCTAATAACAGAACTTATACCATAGCACTGCTCTGAAGAGTAAATGAGTTAATTTATGAAAAGCACTTAACAAAATGCTCCATACATGTTAGCTATCATTAGTATATTTCTATTTCAAATCTCCTTGGTAGAAAGAGCCAAAGACTGGGAGTTAAGAAAACTGTTTTTTGGCCTGAATCTGTCCCATCCTGGGACTACATTGACAAGTCCCTCTTTCATGTGGGTGTGGCCCTGTTTTAAGTTTTCACCCCTGAAATATGAGCCTAAGATATGTGTGTCATTTCATCATCCCCCCTGTAGAACAGGAGTAAATTCCTGCCTGTGTACTTCATAGGGTTAAAATGTATTGTGACCACACCTTGAAAAAATGTGAACAGTTATGGTCTTATTATTATATTCACAAGTAAAATATTTCAAGAGCCATATGGCCTTAATTAATCATGGATAATACCCAAAGTCATCCTTCTAACCAGGAATAATGCTGGATGCTAAAAATAGTCTACATACAAAGATGAAGTACAGCAAAAAATCTCTCAGTATGTCAGAAACAGAACAGAAACGTCCTTCTGAAAGAATGGGAAGCATGCTTTCACTCCTTCTTTCCTTGCTTTACCCGTGCCCTTTCTTCTTGCTTTCTTACTATTCCTGCCTTGCCTAGCATAAATTTCCCTAAGGAATAGTAGCTATTGGTGAATGAGGAAAGAGTATTGGCTGCTTACAGCTAATGAGCTATTTCATTTGCTACACTGTAGAAAACCCACCAGATCTTTCATTCTGATTCTCATGGCCACCTGAGCTATAGGGAAACAGAATATCCCCACCTCACCCACTGCTGTACTCTTTAAATATCGTATTTAGAGAAACTAAGATGGCTAAAAAAACAAGACACAAAGATCAGCTTTCTCTTCCCCCACATCCAGTCTTGTTTTACCCATGTCTTTCCAAATATTCACTTATCTGTCACCCCAGCACACAAGAAATTGCCAAAGACTTCAATACACAGCAAAAAACTGAAGACTACTTAGAAAGTGTATGCCTCACCAATGGGGAATTTTCCTCCAGAATCTAAATATTTAAGTTAACCTACATAAAGGGAAGGTAGGCTTTCTCCCAAGCATTTTTTCTTCTCCCAATTCCATATGTCAAAGTTTTATGCTTAAAAAAAGTATGAGAGAACAGATAACTTTAAACACTGAATGCAGTTGGTATTGTCATTTAAAAAGAAAAATGAAGAGGAAGAAAGGAGGTCGAGGAGGAGGAAGAAGAGATATAAAAGGAAGGAAGGGAGAAAAGAAAAGAAAAAACCCTCAAAATCCTCAAGTTAGTGGCCATCTCTTGCTTTAGATACGCCCCTCTGGAAAACTGCTGGGTTTTTCATTACAGCAAAATGCCAGCAGAAACTTCTCTTTGTCTTTGGATCTCAAAGGTGACTCTGGATAGAGCTCCCCAAGAGAGTGAAAGATATCATTTTATTAGTTTCAGCAAGACACAGACATGGCTCTTCAGCAAAGATTTTTATAAGAGGCAGAGAGAAGGCAGATAGCAAGAAAGCCCTGAGACAAATAGAGCTGGGGGCAGATTTTATGAATGACCAGGGGACCTGGGAGCCTGAAAGTTTAGTGCAGTTGCCTCTTTTGAGATTATATTCCAGAGACAGAGAGAGAGTGAGAGAGGAGAGAGAACATGAGATGATTATGAACACTTTATCTTTCAGTGTCTTTTAACTGCTGCTAACAGAACTTTCAAAGAAGAGACTTAAGATTCCGTTTTGATGTAGCAGTTTTTATGCCAAGAGCAGAGGTCCATGGAAGCCCAGAGAAATAAAGGTTATCAGCATTTAGGGGGTTTGACCACGGAGATTAGTGAGGAGGAAAAGAACATTTGCATAAATTCTGCTAGTTTAGGGCAGACAGACTGTCTCCCCCAATTGCTAGCAAACTTTGTGAAGTATCTGAACGGTGTATTTCCATGTCTGTAGCCCAGGTACTTTATGCCACAGATGTAGCCAGTCTTAGTCTACATTTCTGGACAGCTCTCCCTGGAAAATCTGTGCTCTTTTTGCAGAATGGGATTATCCCTGGGAGGTGACTGTCCATCTAGGGCTAAACAGACAAATCCCTTTTTGCATCATGTGGCCCCCTTTTTAAGTTCCTACCTATGGAACATAAGCCCACGAAATGTGTCATTTCCAGGTCAGGATTTTTTTTTTAAGTGGGTGGGTTTCTCTTTCTTCTGTTGCCACTTCCTCAGGCTGAAATCGCTCAGATACTAGAGGATAACAGAGCCACATATGGAAGGAGCTAGGGTCCCTGAATCATGATGTGGAGGAAAGTCATTCCCTGTCCAGAAACAGCTACAAGAACTGCATGTAATACAGATATTGACATTTTGAGGTAGGTTTGTTACAGCAGCTATTCTTATCCTAACTAACACACTGTTGATGTACATGAACTTGAACTGTATTTTTGTTTATCGTGAAGGTTTAATTCAGCTCATATAATAAAAAATGAAAAGCAAATCTATTCAACAAGCAGATATTATTGAGCACCAGTGCTAAAGGCTGTCAAAGAATAAGGGTGAGTAACTGCTGGGAAGCTTTTTTTGAGACAGAGAGGAACTGGAGATTGGTCAGGCACAGCCGCAGATTACTATGCACTGAGACCTTTAACTCCCCACTTCTGAAAGAGGCTGAAGTCATCACCCCTCTCAGTGAGTGGGTCTCTCTCTCTTCTATGGGATTTACAAAGATTCTTTGAGCAAAGAATAGTAATCAAGGTCAGTGCCTGCAAGCACAGTGACAACAAGCCTTGTACCTCAACCATGTAAGTTCTCCAGCTTTGGGAAATGATCTTAAACCTCTACTGGCCTATCAAAAAAAAAAACTACATGGGAATCGCGGATAAACTGGTATTGATTTTCACAGATCACCCTTGTCAAAAGGATTTATTGATGTGTCAATGCATGTTGTCCAGAGGATCATAGCAGGATGGCTTTGAAGGATTTATAAGAAATCTACAGGCTTTAATACACTTGGCGGTAAATAACTAACAAGTATTGCTCATATTGATTCTTGTCATGTGGTCAATGCAATCTTTAGCCCACTAATTGTCAGTATTGACAAACAGTTCATGATCTAAATGAGCAGCTGGACATCTGCTTTGAGCAGGACATTTCCAAATGGCATTTTCCTTGCTATTCTCAGCCTAATGTTCATGGAGCAGCCTGCAGGTAATAGGCTCTAGGCAGAAGGAAATGTGTGGTAATTAATTCTTCCTTGCTGACAAATGTCCCTATAAAGGGAGAGGGGAGGGAGGGAGAGTCCACTGGCAGTGCACAAGGCTGGAATCCAGTTCCATGAGGCATGCACAGCAATATTCTTCAAGGCCCACCTCAAACGCCTCTCCCTAGGAGAAACTTTCCCAAATCACACCACCCACGGGGGTTTCTACCACTTCAACCCTACAACATTCCCAGGCAATTAATCACACATTATTTATCTTGAACCGTATCTATTTATCTATGTGTGTTGAATCTTTCTACTGTGTTATGACTAAATCTTAGTTTTTCAATTATTGTATGAGCTTTTTAAATTTGGGAGGAAGATATGGGATCTCATTACAGATATCACTGAGGCGATGAAAGCTATTAACTGTCTCTCTGGAAAAATTTACAGTCAAATTTGAAAAACATTTTCAGGGAATTCACAGAAGGTCATGGGAATCCATGAACCCCCAAAACAGATGCAATCAAACCCAGGTTCAAATCCCAGTTTTACTACCTGCCCCCAGAAGTCTGGCCTCAAATAAGTTTCTCACTCTGTCATTCTACCCATCCTGTGCTGAATAATCAATTACAGCACAGGTTTGTTGTAAGGATTAAGTGGACCGATCCATGGGATTCGCTTTGCATGTGGTATCTACTCCAAAAAATCCTCAGGGTTATTCAAGGTTTCTGAGTTTGTTTCTTCCTTCATACTGCAAACATTTATTGAGCACTTATCAGGAGTCAGGTATGGACCCTTTACTACGTCCCAAGGTTGATCCATCCAAACCAAGCAGAGCCCCTTGCTTACAATAGTTGCTCAGTTAATGTTTTTAATAGATTGATGAGGATTCTTACCACTCGATAGAACAACCTTTAAATCATTCTACCATATTTTTAATCAAACATTCAAATATTGCTATTGACTGTACTTTTTCATACTATAAGACTCTATTATACACTCATCAAACTTAAAAAAAAACAATAAATGCTGGAGAGGGTGTGGAGAAAAGGGAACCCTCCTACACTGTAGGTGGGAATGTAAATTGATATAGCCACTATGGAGAACAGTATGGAGGTTCCTTAAAAAACTGAAAATAGAACTACCATACGACCCAGCAATCCCACTACTGGGCACATACCTGGAGAAAGCCATAATTCGAAAAGATACATGCATCCCAATGTTCATTACAGCACTATTTACAATAGCCAGGACAAGGAAGCAACCTAAATGTCGATCAACAGAGGAATGGATAAAGATGTAGTACATATATACAATGGAATATTACTCAGCTGTAAAAAAGAACAAAATAATTCCATTTGCAGCAACATCGATGGACCTAGAGATTGTCATACTGAGTGAAGTAAGTCAGACACAGAAAGACTAAGATATGATATTGCTTATATGTGGGCTCTGAAAAAAATTGGTACAAACAAACTTATTTACAAGACAGAAGTAGAGTCACTGATGTAGAAAGTAAACTTATGGTAACCAGGGGATAAGGGGGGAGAGTGATAAATTGGGAGATTGAAATTGATATATACACACTGCTATATATAAAACAGATAACTAATAAGAACCTGCTGTATAGCACAGGGAACTCTGTTCAATACTCTGTAATGGCCTATATGGGAAAAGAATCTAAAAAGAGTGAATATATGTATATGGATAACTGATTCACTGTGCTGTACACCTGAAACTAACACAACATTGTAAATCAACTATACTCCAATAAAATATTTTTTAAAAACTTTGAAAAAATCTTTTAGAGAAAGGACATTTATCAGACCAAATTTTCTACAATGATCATCCAATCTGTTATTTTAGTAAAATTATATCATGTTTTAAATACAGCTAATCCATCCCTAAATGTACACTTGCTTTCCCTTAGACATATAAGTTAAATTTAACAGAGCAGCCATTTCATTTATATTACAATACAGACACATGTATCAACTTATATCTAGGTCTGCTGTAAAACAGTTTGCTTTCCATTGAGGAAGAGTGCTATAAAAATGCAGTTAGGGGCTTCCCTGTGGCGCAGTGGTTGAGAGTCTGCCTGCCAATGCAGGGGACACGGGTTCGAGCCCTGGTCTGGGAGGATCCCACATGCCACGGAGCAACTAGGGCCGTGAGCCACAACTACTGAGCCTGCGCGTCTGGAGCCTGTGCTCCGCAACAAGAGAGGCCACGATAGTGAGAGGCCCCCGCACCGCGATGAAGAGTGGCCCCCGCTTGCCGCAACTAGAGAAAGCCCTCGCACAGAAACGAAGACCCAACACAGCCAAAAATAAATAAATAAATAATAATTTAAAAAAAAAAAAAAGTGCAGTTAGGAAGAGCAGGTAAAAAGAGTGAAGCTATAGGGTGGGAGGGAGATCCAAGAGGGTGGGGATATAGGTATGCATATAGCTGATTCACTTCATTGTACAGCAGAAACTAACACAACATTGTAAAGCAATTATACTCCAAATAAATAAATAAATAAAGAGTGAAGCTATATATGCACATGTATATTTGCTCTGTAAAGGTGCTTTTTTAAACTTGGAAGATTGACTAATGAACACAAAAAAGTATATTTTTCTAGTTAACAAAATTATCAGAACTCATTCATAGGCTTATAGAAATCTTCCCAATTATTTTTATCAACTATTTTTCTTCTAGGCCCCCAGTCCTGCCACAGTATGTCTGTATCTTTATTTTCCTCATGGGGAAATTTGGGATTATCCCAGATAGTCTTAAACTCTGTCACCTGGATGAAGTCTTCTGTTCCATCTTTTATAATTTCTCATCATATTTTCTGATAATTGAGGTTTAGCACATTGACATTAGCAAGGCATAGAGCCCCTGTGACTGACACTCCACTGTCAAGAGATGTAGCTTCTTAAGGATGTGGTACCCTGTTTGATCTTACAAATGTCTCCACTGCCCAATTATCACCAGTCATTTGGGTGAGTGACAAGATATCAGGGGAAATTTTTTCCAGATCACATTCTCTCCCTCTCTCCTTTCCCTTTTCTCTTAACACAGGAAGGGCTCCTTATTATGATCTAAGAAGCATGGGCATTAACTCTTCAGTTGCTGTTAAAGTTTTAACATAGGGTTGCTTGTTTCGTTCCCCCAAATCTAAATTTGATCATCTCCTCACCAGAGGAGCTACAACACTTTTTGGACCCAGAGTTTAAACTCTTGCAGCCCTGCAGCTCTGTCCCTCAAGGGAAAAACTATAAATATGTGAGACTAGAACCAATGAATTTTATAAATATACATATATATTAATTAAAGAGAAGAAGAGCGTAACATACTACAATATTTCACATTTAATTATTATGAAAATGCACCACAATAACTGCATTCACCAGAAGCTTTCTTCCAAGGTACACTAAATGTTATGCCAACATTTCCTCATTAATCTTCTTTATAACCTTGCAAGATGGTTAAGAAGCAAAAAATTAATATTCAAACTTTATCAGTGGGATATAGAGTGTAGAGGGGGATGCTGATGAGATACTTCTGATGTTTCAATGTGCCTCAGTTTACTCATTTGTAAAATAATAATATTTATAGTATTTAACACATAGGGTAATTGTAAGGATTAAAGGAATTAGGACACAGAAAGAGGCTTAGATGAGATCCCATCACATAGTGAACATTCAGTAAATATGAGTGATATTTTTATTGCTATTAGAATGCATGATGTAGGTAAGAGAAAGTCACGTTCACGTTTCCTCTAGAGCCTCCACATTCAAGAGAGGAATAAGCCTCTCAATTCTGCTCAACCAGCACCTACTGAATAATGGTGCTGCAGAATACACCAAAAAACTATAAAAAGAGTATTCTGCATTTATATAGCACTTTTCATTTACATAACACTTTTAGATAGGTTATTGTCTATAATCCTTACAACCATCCAGGGAGGTAGAGAAGCCAACGTTATTATATATAATAAGTAAGAAAGCAAAGGACCAGAGAGGATAAATGACACACCCAAGGTCACCAGCCAGTGAGAAGTCAAGACAAATTCAAAACCAATTTCATTACTGTGGAGTTCTTTCCACCTGCAATGGATATCTCTGTGGCCTTTTTAATTTTTATCTTACCCATACTAATCTTCCTAACAGCACTTTGATTTTCTTGTGGAAAATTAGCTTTTGCAGTGTGCGTAGACCTGGTTGGATAGTAAACATACCATCTATGGAAGGTGAGCGAGTCCTACAGACTGTTCTTCCAGGTCTTTCTCTGCCTGACCCAGTGCAGCCACGTTTCAACAGGGAAACCTAGATTCAGACAGTTGGATTCTCTCTCCTATGACTTAGGATCTTGAAAAGCAGGACACACGGTTGGAAGAAAGGATGGTTTCAATCCAGCGATTATAACTGGCTATGACCATGAAATTATTTCTGCTGCTCATATCCTATGGTGTCTACTGGTTCCCACCTCTCCCAGGTCTGGTTCCTCAGGCTCCCTGCCCATCCTCTGAGAAACCCTTGTAATACTCCAATACACTGTCTTCTTACTTAAGTTAATAAAAATCGCTTTCTGTTTTTTGCAACTTAAGGGCCTGAGCTAACGCAACACTATCGCCCCTTTCTTTCTCTCATCCATTCCATCAACAGACACACACATTGAGAATTTATCAATTGCTAGCTGCCATGCTATGAATTATGGTTTGGAAGATAATCAGGATGAGAAAAAAATACAAGCACCTAAGAGAGTTAAATTAAAAAAAATAAGATATAATGAAATGCCACAATCAGGGGTACAAAGTGATGGGCGTCAGAAAATACGCAGGTCAGGCTAAACAGAGAGATAACAAAGGCTTTCTGTAGAAGCAGGAGCTTCCACTGGGTCCTGAAAAATGAACAGGATTTGCAACCCATTCAAATATGTAGAGTCTAATACTAGGAAGAAAAACACATTGGTGCTCCATTCAAAAGCAAATTTATTTTCCTTCTAAGAAGCAGTGACTGATTTATGGAAAAGCAGAGCATTTGTGGAAATATGATTTTATATATTCAGATCATTCAAATGTGTTATTTAGCATTTGTTCACATCGAGCCTGAAAATTATCACAGAGCAGAACATGAACTTTAATAAACATTTTTAATTGTAAGTCCAAAGCAAAGCATTGTGTTTTTCATTGCATTCATCATATTTACCACTTGACGACAGTGTAAATCCTGCTGGGTTTAGAAGCAGGTTTCCAACTGAAAGCTATAGTAATACTATAATTGGTCAGTATCCTAAGTAGAGCAAATACTTCAGATTAAAAAAATCATGTCTAGATTCCACATATATGTGTTAGCATACAGTATTTGTTTTTCTCTTTCTGACTTACTTCACTCTGTATGACAGACTCTAGGTCCATCCACTTCACTACAAATAACTCAATTTCATTTCTTTTTATGGCTGAGTAATATTCCATTGTATATATGTGCCACATCTTCTTTATCCATTCACCTGTCGATGGACACTTAGGTTGCTAGGGGCAGGACGGGAATAAAGACGCAGACCTACTGGAGAATGGACTTGAGGACACGAGGAGGGGAAAGAGGGTAAGCTGGGACAAAGTGAGAGAGTGGCATGGACATATATACACTACCAAACATAAAATAGATAGCTAGTGGGAAGCAGCCGTATAGCACAGGGAGATCAGCTCAGTGCTTTGTGACCACCTAGAGGGGTGGGATAGGGAGGGTGGGAGGGAGGGAGACGCAAGAGAGAAGAGATATGGGGATATATGTATATGTATAGCTGATTCACTTTGCTATAAAGCAGAAACTAACACACCATTGTAAAGCAATTATACTCCAATAAAGATGTTAAAAAAAAAATGTCTAAACTATCCCTGACACTAGTGACATTATTGAGAGTGAAAAGGCATATAATAGCCTCCTTTAGATGTTTCTCTTAGTTTAAAAGGGTTTATACTGTCCAAAATATTTCACTGGGGTCTTAAGTAACCCTGAATTTTTATTGAGGTTAAATAAAATAAATTCAAAACTTTTCTATTGAAGGTCATATGGTACTTATTGAAATCTAGTACCTTCCAGCAAATCCTCTGTTTTCTCCAAAGCCTATTTTGTAAGATCCTCCTACCACAGGGCCTTTGTAAAAGCTGTAGTTTCTGTCTAAACTGCCCTGACCCTCCCCTTACTCTTCCTACCTATGTAACCCATTCTTCAAGTCTCAAGTCAAGCATCATCCTTTAAAGAAGAACCCCTTTAAGCAGTCCCTTAATATTAGACCCCAGCTGCCCCTCTCATAGCTCACTCTGCTTTTCCCTTATAAGGTGAGAACGTTATGATTATGTACTGCTATAATTATTTGATTAATGGTTCTTCCCATTTGGACTGTGACTGTGTGTTATGTCCATTGTGTCAGCTCTGATGAATGAACGGATAAATGAACATACAGCTCTAATATACTTGTCTTAAAATCTTATTACTTCCAAAGACGAGGCAAATGTCCTATGTGTGGATATCAGTGAAGTCTATTTTCCCTTACTCAGTGATTTTTCCCAAGTTCAGTAATTTTTTTGTGTGGATCACTTTTCTTCAATTATATCTTGACTTTAACTCTCATTCTCTCTGATGACAGCTTGTAACTCATCCTGTTTTCTTTTTATGTCATTCACAGAAAAGACACAGACACATCTGATTCTCAAACATACAAGGTCTTGTGGCCTTCTATTTTCTTTCTCTCTATATATACAGACTCAATTTCCTATTTCTATCTCTAGTTTTTAAATCTTTTGTTTACATGTCAATTGTTGTATACATCATCCCAAGCAGAAACATTCACTCCCCCATCTGTATATCTGCACCCTGTACATACATTTTTTTATTGACGTATAGTTGATTTACAATGTTGTGATAGTTTCAGCAAAGTGATTCAGTTATATATATATATATATATATATATATATATATATATATATATATATATATATATATATATATATGTGTATATATATATATATATACACATATATATATTCTTTTTCAGATTCTTTTCCACTGTAAGTTATTACAAGATATTGAATATAGTTCCCTGTGCTATACAGTAGGTCCTTGTTGTTTATCTATTTTACATATAGTAGTGTGTATCTGTTAATCCCAAACTCCTAATTTATCCTCCCCCCTTTCCCCTTTGGTAACCATGTTTGTTTTCAAAGTCTGTGAGTCTATTTCTGTTTGTTAAAAAAGTTCATTTGTATCATTTTTTTAGATTCCACATATAAATGATATCATATAGCATTTGTCTTTCTCTTTCTGACTTACTTCACTTAGTATGATAATCTCTAGGTCCATCTAAGTTGCTACAAATGGCATTATTTAATTCTTTTTTATGGCTGAGTAGTATTCCATTGTATAAATGTACCACATCTTCTTTATCCATTTGTCTATTGATGGGCATTTAGGTTGCTTCCATGTCTTGGCTATTTGTGAATAATGCTGCTATGAACATTGGGGGTGTGTGTGTCTTTTCAAATTAGAGTCCTTTCTGTATATATGCCCAGGATTGGGATTGCTAGATCATATGCTAACTCTATTTTTAATTTTCTAAGGAGCTTCCTGTATGTACATTTTTTTTCTGGCATCTATCACCCTGTATAATTTTTATTGGTTTCTATCTGTATTGCCTACAAGACTGCTTCTTACAGGAAGGGACAGGCCTTATCTACCTAGGAGCTTCCATTTTTGAGAACAGTGCCTGGCACACCATCTATAAATACCTGTTCAACTGAAATGCTTCAAATAATCCTTTGGGGAAAGGATTGGCATATCGACAGATTCAATTCAAAATCTTGAACTTGACTGCATTTAATCTTACTGCTTCATTTCCTCCCCAGTGCACCTTCCTACTCTCTCCTGATACAGAGATGTAATCCCTGTTTTCTCATGTCTTCTACATGATTTGATGTCACAGATGTGATTAATGTGCTATTCAACCTCTTGTTCACATTGCTAATAACAACATTTAAGAACAGTGGACCTGTCACTAAATGCCACTCCAGCAAATATCATGTCTCTCTTCCCCTTGTTTACAATTCTTTATCTCTTTTAGGTGCCATGGTGATATTCATTCCTAAGCCCAATCTGAATTGTTTATGCAAGTCAGATTTCAAGAGACCTGAAGACCCAGAACCAAGACCTGGTCACAATCTAAAAGCAGTAAAGCCTGATCCTCTGAGTTGTAATCTAAATCAGCGTTCAAAAGTGTAATTTCTTCCTCTAGAATAATAACGCATATTTACAAAGCATGCTCTGTGTGCAAGACCCTGTTCTAAGAACTTTATTAACTTCTTTTAATCCTCAAAGTAATCCTTATATGAGGTGGTAGTATTATTATTCCCATTTTACAGATGAGGAAACTGAGGTACATAGAAATTCAATGGAGGTATTCTTGTTCCAGAATTTGTACCGTGCTATGCTGCCTCTAGGCGACTGCTTACTTAAACTATCTGCAGCAACGCAAGAGCTCTGGTTATTCATTGTTGTATTAAAAAGTTACCCCAAAATTTGGTGGCTTAAAACAAAAACCATTTTATGAAATTTCATGATTTTATAGGTCAGTGGTTTAGCTGGGTGATTCTCTGCTCCACGTAGGATCAAACAGGTTCAAACAGGGTGGTATTCAGCTGGTGTCAGGCTGTTCTGGAGGGTCCTTTGAGACTTTGCCACCTGCCTGGTACCTGGATGGGGACAGCTGGAAGGGTGGTCTCTGCTGAGCCCAGCTCCTTCTCCATATAGTGTCAGGGCCTCTCTCCATGGTCCCTTAGCTGTGTAGTCACATGTCCACAGGGTGGCTCGTCGCTCGAGGGACCAAGGTGAAAACTATCAGTCACTTAAAGACCAGCTCTAGAACTGGCACCACTTCTGCAGTGGCCTGGTCAAGGCAGGCACAGGCCAGCTGGATACAAGAAGAGGGGGAATGGACCCTGCCTCTTGATAGGAGAACCATCAGCAAAACCGTGGCCATCTTAGCCTACAGAGCAAGTATCATACAGAGGGTTGACTTCTGGGTAGTTAAACCAAAATATAATATTGCGTATTTTGTTCTTTACTTTTTGTTCTTTTTTTAAAAGTTATTATTATTGGGGGGGGGGGAGGGAGAGTAAGGCAGAAGAACAGGAGCCAGGAGTTTTATCAGGCATTTCCATCCACATTGTCTCAATACTCATCCGACAGAGTGATGTTGGCTTGTTATGGGGAGTACACCATGGCTCAGAGAGGTTAGCAAACTTGCCACTGAGGACTTGGGCTTAAACCCAAGAAGTGTGTTGTGTGTTTTCTTTCTTTTTAACTAAACTGTAGCTTCTTCTTATGGTTTTATAGGTTCACTGATTGGAACGAAAGAGAAGACACAGTATGTTGACTAATACACAATTTAGCGACAGGGTTACTTGAATTTGGTATGAACTTGGGGATGTAGCTTCCCCTCTCTGCGCCTTTGTCTTCCCATTTGTAAAGTGAAGGGTTTGGGCCAGGTTAGTGTTCTCCAAACTAATGTGCTCTTGAACTCAGTTTATAAAAGCACAACCAACATTTTTTTAAATGGCAGAGTATAAAAATAGAAAATAGGGGAGGGGGAGCACTGTTTGTGAATCTCTTGTTTCAGTTGTGGTTGCCTATTTGCATGTGCGTGCGTGTGTGTGTGTGTCTGTGTGTCTGTGTGTCTGTGTATCAGATCATGCCCCCCAAATGTATTTCTTCCTGTAGATGATAGAGAAAAATTTGAAAGCCACTGGGCTAGGTGACCTTATTTGATTCCTTCCAGATCAAAAAGGATTCTGGGAATGATCATTTCAACCATAACCCTGCATAAAACAGAGGCTGTATCTAACTTGCTTTGAACAAGACCCTGAAAAAAATGACTATTTGTTCTAATACACTTGCCATATTTATCAGCTCATATATTATTATTTGAACCCAAAAAACATTCTCTACCTTAGGTCAAATTGTGGTCAAAAAAACCCTTCCCTGCACCCAAACTTCCTGCCCTTAGGACAAAAATCTGCACAGCAAATATTCCCAAGCCCCAGCTCATACGTCCTGTATTCATTTCAAGCAGTATTTTTTAAATGAAATTTTACTACCTCAAAAGCATCAGGACCATCCTTCCAATTGGGGATGTAGCCTGAACAATTCAAGTTTTATTCAATGTAATGATGTCTAGAAATTAAACCTCAAGAGAATATTTTAAAATACAAGTGTGAGCAATATCGTATTGATGCTAAATTAATTCAGAAGATAAAATCTGCAAAATTAAAGAAGTGATTTAGGGATACAAATGTCAGGTTTGGGGACTGGATGAAGTGAATGAACCATAAGTTTCCTTTTATGCTGAAATTCCATGACTCAACAGTTCTGCAAATGTTGACAGGAATATACTCTGAAGTATTAAGAGTTGATATGAATTGTGGATGACCTTGTTTTTCTCATCTGTTGGATTCTGTTGGCTGGAATGTAAGACCTAGTAATTTTTTTTCCTCTCAAATATAAAACAATGCAGACTCTTCCCTGCATATTCAGCCAACAAGCAAGATATATTTTTACTCTAAATGCAAAGCCACTTTATTTTAGAAAATATTGATTTCCTAAACTTCTAGAAATTAGCACTCAGGTAAATAGTCCATGAGGAATAAAGTTAAAATGGGCTTTAAGGGAAATATACGATACTGTTGGCTCAAAAAAATCTAGAAGTGATGTGACAAATATTTTAAATTTTTAAAAATTTTCTGATTTCAATTTTCACATAATAACATATTTATGGGGCACTTTAGTTTTTTTGTTTGTTTGTTTTTAAATGTTTATATTTTAGGAACTTCCCTGGTACTTTTTTTCTGCCTTTTTTTTTTTTTTTAATTTATTTTATTTATTATTTATGGCTGTGTTGGGTCTTCGTTTCTGTGCGAGGGCTTTCTCTAGTTGCGGCAAGCGGGGGCCACTCTTCATCGCGGTGCGGGGGCCTCTCATTATCGCGGCCTCTCTTGTTGCGGAGCACAGGCTCCAGACGCGCAGGCTCAGTAGTTGTGGCACACGAGCTTAGTTGCTCCGCGGCATATGGGATCTTCCCAGACCAGGGCTCGAACCCGTGTCCCCTGCATTGTCAGGCAGATTCTCAACTACTGCGCCACCAGGGAAGCCCCAGCACTTTAGTTTTTTAAAAGCACTTATTTTCATTCACTTACTCAAGAATATTTGGGTGCCTGCTTTGTGCCAGGCATTGCTCTGGGCAGTGGCGAACCAGACAAGGTCCCCTGCAGTTTACAGCTTAACTGAGGGAGGTGACAAGAAGACAAATAAAGGAACCAGATCATTGCAGATTGTGATGTGTTATGAAGGGGGAAAAAAAAAGCAGTTTGTGAAGATCAGTGATGACTTCAGATGTACAGGTCAAGGGAACCTCTCAGGAAGTGACATTTGATCTGAGACTTGAATGGCAGGAAGGAGTCAGGCCCCTGCAAACCCAAGGGCAGAGTTTTCCTGGCAGTGAACTTGCCAGGACAAAGATCCCCAAGAGGAAATAGGCCTAGAGCGTTCTCCAGGAGAAATGGGGAGGCGCAGAATAGAGAATCTCACATACCCAGCACTTTCTTTCCATGTGAATATACTGCATTTAAAGGCCTCATTCTTAATGCTTCTAACTCCAACCCCTATTCCATATTTTGAGGAGGGGGGCGGAGAGAGAAAAACCCAGTAACATTTTTCTGCACAGTACATCCTCAAAATAGCCTGATAGGTTTGAAATCTGATTTTTAAAGTCCCTTTAGGACAAAGATCAGACTGATAATGTTTGATTGTATAAAGGATTTTTTTTCTTTCCCTTGAGCCTGATTTCTCCAAAGTTTCCATTAGCAATGGTCTTGTCGTGTTCTAAATATTTACAGGTTTTTTTTAACTTCTTAATCATTATCTGATAATTTAAAAATGGGTTGACTACTTACAAAATGCTTTACAGCTGCAAAAGAAAAAAATACTATTTTTGTCAACAGAGGATGTGTGAGGCTGGAGTTGATTTTCTCCAAAATATTTTACCATTTGGCACCTTTGCCCCTTCTCCTTCGTCACCCCTCCCACTCACTGGGGGGGCAGCAAGGGGTTGGAAGCAGGTAAAGAGGTATTCACAGTGTTGTCCCTCAAGAAGGCATTGATTTAGCTACCCTGAGGGTTTTACTGCAGTGTTTAAATATCAGGAGTGCTGTTTCGGTTTTGGATTCTCAGAAAGTCTGAAAACAGACCACAGCCTTTGAAACCACTGCTCTTTTACATGGTATATTTGAAACAATTTTATCTTTGGTACCTGAGAATGGAAACCATTCCAATGTAAAAAACAAACAAAAAATCATGACAAGGAAATTCTATGTAAAAATCACAGGGCAAATCCCCTGAGTTCTCTGAGCCTCATTTTTTACAGTGAAACTCATGGCCAGTTATTAAATAATGAAATGTTAGTGCTGGAAGGAAAGCATCCTAGAACTTGTCTCTGTTCTGAGGCTTTGGACATGCTGTTCTCTCTCCCTGGAATGTTCTGGATCACTTTTTCCACCTGACCAACCTCTAAAGAGCTTTTAGATGAGGTAGCTTTGGCCCCAAAGAGACCTAGATTCAAATCTCAGCTCCCCTACTTATCACTTTATGGGTTCATTTGTCAAATGGGCATATAAAGAAGCCTTACTAGGATTGTAAAAAAAAAGGTTAAATGAGATCATCTGGGCATACTTGTCCATGTACACCTGAATTGCTATCTGTGCCTAGGATCTGCCCCATGAATATTAACATTATTTTTACAGTAGGTGCTCTTTTAAAAACTTTTTTTTATCGAGGTATAGTTGATGTACAATGTTATATAATTTTCAGGTGTACAACATACTGATTCACAATTTTTAAAGGTTATACTCCATTTAAAGTTACTATAAAATACTGGCTGTATTCCCTGGCCGTAGATGCTCTTTTATCTGGCATAAGAGGACCTGGTAGTTGGTAGGTTAATGGAACATTGGTTGAAGCCGAGGTAGCATGACCTACTGACCACGAGCTTGGGCATCAACCATATGTTTTAAAGAGGGAAGGAAGTTGTCAGCCAACCTTATTAAGTGGGAGATGCCTTCAAATTGCCCACTGGATTTTTTTTCAGGTCTCAGTTTAATATTTCCTCTCAGAGGTCTGGTCTCCCCATACCCTCTACATAATCGTGGTCCTCTGTTCTGCGCTCCCATACTAACAGCTAGAATTACTGGGCACGTACTATGTGTCAGGCAATATTCTCCGTGTTTCACAACAGCTCGATGCAACAGGTATTGGTGTTTTCATCAGGATCACACTGTTAGTAACCTCAGAGATGGCTGTGACACTGGCCAGTCTAGCTCCAGACAACACATGGTCCTGCTAACGCATGGACCCTGCATTCTCTCCATCAGGATCCTTCGCCCAGCTGGTCTGTCTTCCCAGGCAGCTGAGCCCCACGGGGTGAGAACCACCTCAGAGTCTGATACATAATAGGGACTCAATCCATTTGGGGACTATTTCCAAACCCTCATTTTTACAGATCAGAGAATGAGGTCAAGAGAGGGTTAATGAGCTGCCCAGTGGGCACACCTGACATTAGAATGTGGGTCTCCTCATTCTGCAACCGCTTTCTATCCATTTCATCAAAGCTACGATGGTTTCCCCGCTTAACATCTTCCTACTCATTTCACAACATCTTGTCTCTGAGGTCACAGCCCCCAGTCCCATCGCCAGCCAGGTCTTCAATTCAGTTTCCCTAAATCTGATTTAAGTCTATGATGCAATGAGAATTTTAAGAAAATTTTTAAAAAATTAAATACTAAAAAATCCTAACAGAAGATAAAACACAGAATCCTAGACCCAGCTGAGCTGCTATCTGCACCCCCCGAGTACCAGGCTTCCTAATTACCTCTCTGGCTGAGGTTCTGTAAAGCTGCACCTTTGAACTCAAAAAGAAAAACAAATAAATAAATAACTAGCTCTGCTGATTAGCAAGGTATTGCAGCTGCTGGAAAAATCTCCCACGTCTAACTTACCGTCACATCGTCATCCCTGATGTTTGTTTCTTCTTCTAGCTGAGATGAAAACAGAATTGTGCTTCTCATGTACAATCTTACCTAATTATGCCAGCTGATCACTTAAAAGTAATGTTTGCACACAGATCAGGAAGAAGCTTATAAGAACCAGCTGGTTGATAAAGGCTATAATGTGGATTTGATTCCTTTTCAAAGAAGTGTTAACTATTTACATTTATTTTTAAACACCGCATCACAACACCAGTTACTGGGTGGCACCGTGAAGGGATGCTATACTCAAGTTCCACAGAGGCAGGCAAACTTAGGGATGAAAGTACTGCTCACCATGTGGAAAGTACGATGCTATCATTCGCTGCTTTACGACATCCATTTGAAGGAGGACTGACCACTATCTTTTGGTTTTTAGACACAAATGAAAGATTAATGAGAATTAACCTCATCACGCGAGCACATGTGCTTGTTTACAAAGCAGAATGATACAAGTTAATCACCACTAGCTTTTGGACATAGAAAACTAGAGTTAGAATACTGACTATGCCACAAGCTACTCACACGTCATGACCAAGTTACTTATGGGAAGTTGGAATGAGTTCACGTCCTAGAAACTCTCTTCATTAATCCACATAATATTGTTTTCTTTCATCTACGTAACAACCACATGTGGTAAGTATTGTCATCATCATTTATTTTTAACTTGAAGAATATTTAGTGCCTCTCTGTTCAAGAGGCAACATAGAATGTGAACTTAAACCTGTGTGATCTCAACTTTGCCTGAACCCCAAAGTCTGTTAAGTCCCTTCTTTGACTCTGCCCATAACCTCACAGCCCAAAGTTTTGGCATCTTTAATCCATCCAATTTCTGATGCATTCCAGAACATGCTTTTAAGACTGAAGGTGGATTTCCTTAACTCAGCACATGGTTGAGTGCCAACCATGTCCCAGTATGATTCTGGGTGCTAGGGATATGAGAGTGAATAAGATAGTGGACATCTCAGTCTTAAAGCCATGTGAGGGAGACAGAAAAGAAAGCATTACACTACAGAGTAACTCATGCTAATGGAACCTCCATGGTACCTAACATACTAGGTGCTGAGTAAATATATGTGGGATACCAGAGAAGTATTTGCAATGCAGTAGGAGCTGAGATACTGACTATGTCTGGGAATTTCAGAGAAGGCAGGCTTCCTGGAGGAGGTGGCTGTAGAGAGAGTCCTTGAAGGATGATTAGTTCACCAGGCAGATAATGTGGGAAGGACACCCCAGGCAGAAAGAAAAGACTTGCTTTGTGGCATAATAAGAAGTAAGGACTTGGAGTATGGAGCTCAGTTATTTTTCTGAAATATGAATCCTAGATGTGGTCATTCATTGAGTGAAGAGATAAACCAGAAAAAAGTAGTGAAAATGATAACTCTGAGACAGGAGCTAGGGTTCTCCAGATTAGAGATCCAAAGTGTGAGAACACTCCAAAACTCTGATCTTTCCTGAGACTTTAAATCCCCAAAGCAACTGTGGTACCTTGAACATCTACTGGATGTATCCAGTCTGTGATCCATGTAGATCTTTGGGTGACCACATGATATCCAAAATAAGACCAATGCAAGACCTTGAGAGTGATGCAGTGTTATCCAGTGCAAGACCTTGAGATAAAAAAGAGAAGTGTTCCTTTCTAAAGGAGATGAGGATGGCACACAGTTTAGCTCTAATTCTGTTCTTATAGTGAGATGGAGGGACCACATGTCTCTAGTAAAACAGAAAAACACCCTGAGCCCAGCTCAACAATTTTGGGCAATGACCTTCACCCTCTGTGATTTGGTTTTCTCATATCTGCATCACGGAGTTTTTATGAGAATTACATGATATATGAGATGTGTTATATAGTCAAATTCTTTCCCACAGAGATGAATAAATAGCAATTTTCTTTTCATTTTCTCTAGAAAGCCTTAATATAATTAAAGCACTCCAAATTTAGTTTACTTATTAATAACCCATAAAACTGATTTTAGACATGTGTATGTATGAAACACACACATATATTCATTATATATTATAATAATTATGTATATATATATCATTAGCATCAGTAATATTGGTTTAGCTCTAATGTTCTATCTAATCTATGGATTACTGATTAATAGAGAAATATGCAGATAGAACATAGATAGAGCTAGCTATAACATTAAGACAAAAACAATACTTAGATCATAATTGAGCAAACTGACTTTAAATCATATTTATCACAAAATGAAAGTCATCAGAGCATATCTGTTACCAATAGTTCAGTATCTATAACCTTCCAGCCTTAATTTCAGTGTAAACAAAAGCAAAAGGAGAAAAATGAAACTCAGTTTTGGTGATCCTGGCCATTTAAAACAGAGAAGTAACTATTACATTTACCTGATGATGATCTACATTTCCTACTTCCACAAATTTGTAAATTCTGAAACTTCTACCCCTAGGATATGAATATTCACCAGCAAGTGGATGGATTAAATTGTTATGCAAAAGACATCTCTCTGGTGCACAGCAATTCCCTTTGCCTCCCTCTGGTGAGCAGGGCTCCTCCCACAGACGGTTCCAGAGACAGACAGAGTTCTTTACCAAGCATTTCCAGCAACAGCCAAACCTGAGCTCTAATGCCTGCAGTGAAAGGGGGAAATCCAAGCCCGTTTCTGATTCATTAGCTTATTTATATGACTGCAAATGCTTGACAAAATATGCTTTTTTTCAACAAGCTTAAACATTTTGGGAAGAGTCTGGACAATCAGAAAAAAAGAGGAAAAGAAAAAAAAAACAGAAAAGGTATGTTAAATGCCAATGGAAAGAGTTAGGGAGGCTTCAAGACTGACATTTGAACTGCAACGACTTGGCGGGTAATTCGAGATTGATTAAATACGGAACGAGGCTTGATTGGTGGAGTGGTTCAATCATAATCACGGCTCAGAGAGGGGACCTACAGGAAGATTCCCCATGAGGACCCAAGAAAGCACAAACCCGTCCACAGAAAAAGCATTTAAGAATCTCCACGGAGGCACTGCCCATCCCCCTGGTGGGCAGAGAGGGCAGCTCCACTCCAGGCAGCATTACCCAGACAGCTGGAGGGCAGCTTCGGAATGGCCAATGTGGAGAGGCTGGGTGCAGGCTGACATTTTCAAAGGGAATTTGCAGTTATGAAAAGTGAAAAAAATAAGTACTAAGATGCATCTAAAAAATGCCATTCATTCCTTGCGCTTCAACATATTCAGAAGTTTCCTACCTACGTAGGAAAAAAAAAACAAAAACCAGGATGAACACCAGGATAACAGGTTAAGAAAAGTCTACAGTTTTCACATGCTTGGCAATAGGTTTGCAAGGCTTTCAATTTAGTTAATAAGATTTGCTAAGCAGATTAATGTTGAAGAGTCTTCATTTTTGAAAACAGCAAAAAAAAAAAGTAATCTGGAATGTGAATAGATCATGAAAATTCTCTTGTCTGCATACAGTTCAATATTCACATTTTGCCTGAACTGCAAAATCAACAACATTATCTTGTTCTTATTCTAAAATTTTGCACATATGTTTGCACTTTGATAACTGGAGGGGCAGGGGACAAAAATCGGAGCAGAAATCATAAAGATTCATGGAAAAGCCCAGATTTACCAGCATCTGGGATATAACCCTGTTCATGTGACATGCCCTGGTTGGTCCAGACCTCAAGACCCTTAAGTGATTTTTCCAGCCTATTAAGTCCTAAGTGACACCCTCTCCTCCCATCCGGCAGTCAGGCACACCTGGTTTTCTCCTCTTTGACTCTGACTTCCAGTCTTTTCCTGGAATCTTTCCTTTGCCTCACCCTCCCCCCCCAACTTCTGCCAAACCATTTCCTTTCCTTCCCATCTCAAAGTTTTATTTTCTCCTCTTTCCCAGAATGTTTCCATCTCTCTCTCTGGTCTCCAATCCTTCCCTTCTAGGAATCCCCCCATACCCTTCATAAGAGTTCTTATAGACACTCTTTATACCATCTGTTTGTAGGATGTCAGTGACGAGTCATCATCTTAGGACAAAATCATACCCAAACTTCTAATCAAACATTCAGGACCTGACTCCACCTGGTGCCTAGCGGAATCGGGATCTGCATATTAATACTTCCTTTCGTACATTCCTTTCCTCAAGTCAGCTGATAGACACACTGCTTTTTTCTCCCTGAACTTGTCTGCCTTTAGGATTTTGCTCATATTTTTCCCCTAGTTTTAGATACACCACTCTCCACCTCGCTAAGTGTACCTTTCTGGATCCCTCTGCATAGGAAAAGTCTAAACTTCCAGCCCTCACTCTGTAATCTCCCTCTTGGATGTGCAATCGCATGGTCGTATCCGAGGTGCATAGTCTATGGCATGATTTCATCAGGGGATAGACTATAAGACACTTAAGGGCAGAATCGCTTGAAGGTTTTTCTTGTGACCCTCTCAGAGTCTGGATGGAATGTGATAGATATCAAGAGGTAGTAGAATGACAGTGGGAAGAACAAACCTAGAAACTTCCATTTTAGAATTGTGGCAGGACCACATCCATTGTTTAAAAAGTCCATCTGAAGAGACAAAGAAGGAACAGAAAATGTGTAACTCCAGGGGTTAAAGGAAATGGAAGAGGTGAAATAGATGAGACAGTTTAATCGATTTTGGAAGACGGAAATTGAATGGAGAAGTAGTAATATCGACACTAAAAGTGGAGACACCTAGGATATGGCAGCCTGCAGAGAGGGATAGCAAAGAAAGGTGAGCTAGTTTATCCCACAGATCCCCAGAAAGGCTCAGAAGTTGGATGTGTGCCTGAAGAAGGTATGTGAAGCATAGAATTGGAAACAAGGGCTCTGTTTATAATAGAGTACTTAAGGAATCAGGTCCCCTTCCCCACCCGCCTCCCACCTACCCAGAACTGCTACCCGCGTCCTACCAACAGCAGGTCTCATACACCCTAAGCAGGGAGTTGGAAAGTTCTTGCCTGGAGAAATTTAAAGGATCTGGAAAATAAACTCTAGAAACTCATGTGGGTCATTCCAGTGAAAATGCCAGCTGGCTACCCAATCTCCCAGTGGTGAGACCCATGAGGCAAAAAGCTTTACCTGCCCTCAGAGCTTGTAATGAGCTTTTTGGGCAGCACATCTTTAATATCAAAGGGTAACCAAGGATTCACGGATTTAAGCAAAGTTTCCAACATAAAACAGAGCAATGAACACAAAGAATGAGGGGAAAATCCAAAGGAAAGAGACAATGCAGGAAGCAGAAGAAAACGTTTTTACAAAGTACTATTTAATTTTTAAAACCATGTGTCTATAGGCTGCTTTAGTAAAATATATGTCAAGATGAAAACGTAGTCCATTCTTGGCAGTATAACAGATTTGGGTTTGAAATGTGATTCCCAGGCTTAAAATCTATGTGTGATATTAAAAAATAATTGATTCTCTCTGACCTGTTTTTGCACCTATGAAATTACTATGATAATATACTAACTCACGGGGTTGTTTCGAGGATTAAAAGGAGTGATATAACATAGAGTGTATACTCTGTGCTACATAAATAATAAGCATCTAGGGAAGTTGTTATTTCCAGGAGTTCTCACCATTTTCGGAGTGCTAAACCCCTCGGAGAACTTGATAAAAGCTCTGCTTCCTCTCACTAGAAAAACAAATACACGTATCTAGACACACAAAAGTTTACACATAATTTCAAAGGAATCTCAGATTCTCTGAAGCTCAAAAAAACCACCTTCTCCCCAGGTTAAGCAAGTGATCTAAATGAAGTCCTTAAGGGCAAGCATGTTCCTTTTCATTTCTTTTAAATCAATTTCAATGCTCAGCAAAAGAGGCAACTCCGTGAATGGGATAAGAACTGTATCTAATTTTGCTTGCCCCAAATGGAAATGATTCAGCACAAAGAACAGCAGAAGAGTCCACTGACCTGAGGAGGTCCAACCTTAACTCCCAGAGAGCATCTTTCCATTTGGTCCATGAAAGGAAGATAGCTGACCCAATTTGCTTCTGCTGACCTCAGGCCTGATGATGCTTATTATTTTCTACGGCTACAGGGCCTAGAGTAAGGGCTCCTAATGGTTCTGGCAGAGAGAGATCCTAGAAGACCTTGTTTTCTCCCACAAAAGAACCTGTGGCTCTCATAGAAATGCTGAGCAGCCTTTTCTCAGAACGGATTGATGGCCTCCAGAGAATCTATTACTGAGCAATCAGGCAGTCATTAAGCATTTATGCAATGGGGTTGAATAAAAAGATACAGAACGTGTAGGCAGACTGACCTGGTTTTGGATCCTGGCTCCATTACTTCTAAGCAGCATGGCCTTGGGCAACTTAGCCTCACTGAGCTTGTCTTTCTGTTTTGAGTGCAAAGACCTTAAGGAAAGATTGTACCTTCCTTTGGAGTAGAAAAAGCAGCCAGGAGGCTGGTGCGGCTGGAGTATATATAGTGAGGGGGAGGGCAACAAAGTCACAGTAAGAGAGGAGCCGGGTCCTATAGATCTCAGACGGCAGGGCAAAGATTTGAGATTTTCTTCGCAGTAATATGAGAAGCCATTGGAAGGTCTTGAAGAGAAAAGAGACATGATCTGACCTACATTTTCAAAAGCTTACTCTGCCTATTGTGTGGAAAAAATGGTGGCAGCAGAAGTCCCATTGGTGGCCGCTACAATAATCCTGGGCCAGAGGATGGTGGCTTGGACAGAGGCAGTGATAGTAGTGGTGTTGGTGATAAGAAAAGGCAGACTCAGGATGGTGTATTCCTGAGTGTTCTAAGAGGAAAGAAACAACTAAGGAATCCAAGTAGCTGAGGACAACTTCATAAAAGAACGTGGTTTATGCTATAAAGAATGTGACAGAGCAAAGGTGCTAGTTGTCCCCTTCTTTCTCAGTAATATTATCTAAGCGCTTGACTGCCCAGAAAATACAATAGTCTATATATTCTGGTCTCACCAGCAACAAGTGTGACCATGTGGCCAATGGGGTGTCGGTTAAAGTACTGTGTGCATCTACTGGGAGATGCCCTTAAAGGAAGGGGGCATACCCTTCCCTTTTCCCTTCCTTTCTGTGCACTGATACAGGATGGCCAGACCTGGATCAGCCATCTTGGACGGAGTAGGACCTGTGTGTTGAAGTTGGCAGCACTCAGGAAAGAAGTATTGGTCCTCATTGATCCTGGTGCATCTATACCAGCCCTGGATTGCCTACATTCATGTGAACAATAACTAAACTTCCAACTTGTTTAAAACACTATGATTTGGGATATTATTCTGTCACTCACAGTTGCCCTAATCCTAACTGAATCAAAGGATAATAAAAATAATAACAGCTATTAATATATTTATTAAATGCTTGCTGTGTTCCAGGTAATGTGGAAAGTATCAATATTTTACACCACATATTATGTTCTTTCGTCTTCACAATCCCAAGGCAGAAGTACTGTTATTGTCACCATTTTATGGAAAGAAAGCTAGTACAGTGAGAAGTTAAATAACCTATGATCCCTGCCCAGCTTATAATTAGGAGAGCTAGGCTAGCTAGAATTTGACTAATAGGGGAAAAGGGGGAAGATAATACTGATGAAATTACAGGGAAAGGAGAATATCTTAGTTATTCTTATGTAACAACATTGCATTTCGACATCTTATATGACACTGAAATGTAAAGGAATTCAGGTTATATTCCTTAAACTAGATCAAAAACTAGTTTTTAAGCTATAACATTCTTTAAAGAAAATGATTATGATTTTGGTTTTTGCTAAGCATATTGCACTAACTCTACTTTTACAGTGTAACATCAAAATTCATAGTGAAACAAAATACCCTAAGTCTTGAAATTGATTAAAATAAAAATAAGTAGGTGGTTTTGAATTTTGAGCAGCATTTTAACAATCTACCCACAATGCTTTGAGAAAGGCTATTGCTCAGATTAGGACAGTCAGAATTGAGGGACCTCTGTAAGTGCCACGAACACTGCTGACAAATGGGGACATAAATGACACAGGAGTTGGGTGGGGTGAAGTTGAGAACCTCTCACCTTCCTATAAAGCGAAATTGCAAGACCATGGGAAAAATTTAGACAAATCCTGTAAGTTGAGGGTCTCAGGAAAACTTACCTAACTGAGCACCTACTATACGATTCCACAACTTGAATATTTCTGTTTTACTGATACAAAAATTGAAATAGTGATGAAAGATCAGATAGGATAAACCTCAGATTGGGGTTTATAAATAAATGTTGCAAGAATAAGTAAACTTTGCAAAAGTTCACAAACCTAAGTGTTTACCTGTAATGTGTTTTGGAAAAAAAGTGAACGAAATGTCAAACTTTCACCACCAGGATTTCCAGATGTTGTCTTAACCCCTATAGGCACCAGCCTTAGAAGGTAGGATCCATTAGGGAAGGGAAGGGTCTCTCTTGTCCACTATCCTATTCCCAGCATCTACACAGTAAGTGGCACTTGGGATTATTGATTGAAAGAATAAATGAATATACTCTCCCTATATTTCAGAAGAGGAATCTGAAATTTAGAGAGGCTAAGTAACTAGCCCAAAAGCATGGAGACAGTATACAGTACAGATGGAATTTAAACCTTGAGCCCAATGGGTTGGTTTCTATACCACAAACACAATGAAGGAAGATCTCCTTTCAAGTGTCTCCTACATTTAAGAATATGGGCTTTGATTTTTAAAATCAAGGTCATATTTATGTAACCATGAAATATCAATACATCAATCTCAAGTTTACAGTTTGAGATTTGAAAAATATATGTACTTATGTAGCCACCATCCTTATCAAAATGTGAACCTTTATATCACCCTAAAAAATTCTCCTAGACTCCTTATCAGTCAATTCTATCCCCACCCCAAAGGTAGCCAATGTTCTGGTCAATTGTCATAGACATACTCCCCTGTTCTTGAAGTTCATATAAATGGAATTATCACTTCATACTCTTTTGTTCTGGTTTGTTTCATGTAACATAACTTTTTAAGATTCTTCAATGCCATTATATGTATTGTGGTTCATTCCCTTTTATTGCTGAGTACTGTTCCATTATAAGGACAAACCCAAATTGTTCAACCCTTTTTCTGCCATGATTTCTGGCCATTATTTATTTTAAGCTGCTATAGATATTCTTGTACAAGTCTTTCTGTGGATATAAGTTTTTATTTCTCTTGGGTAAATACCTAAGAGTGAAATTGTTGGGTCATAGGGGTAGGTGTAAGTTTCATTCCATGAAGAACTGCCAAAGAGTTTTCCAAAGTGGTTGTATCATTTTATACCACCATCACCAATATATAATAGTCCTAATTGCTCTACATTCTCACCAACATTTGATGTTAGCAGTCTCTATCATTTCAGCCATCTGTAGGTGTGGTATTTTGTTTTCAAGGTGACTCAAAGATATACCCAATTTTTCAGAGGTAGGATTCTCCTCTGAGCTACACCAGATATCTGTCCTTAGAATGGGAAGAAATGTGCACACCGGGCTCTTCTGTTCTGCTCCAAGGCATTGCTGTCTGGTACTTCACAGCGAGATTCAATCAGTAAAAGAAACCTGGGGCTTCCCTGGTGGCGCAGTGGTTGAGAATCTGCCTGCCAATGCAGGGCACACGGGTTCGGGCCCTGGTCTGGGAGGATCCCGCGTGCCGCGGAGCAACTGGGCCCGTGAGCCACAATTGCTGAGCCTGCGCGTCTGGAGCCTGTGCTCCCCAACAGGAGAGGCCACCATAGTGAGAGGCCCGTGCACCGCGATGAAGAGTGGCCCCCACTTGCCACAGCTGGAGAAAGCCCTCGCACAGAGGCGAGGACCCAACACAGCCATAAATAAATAAATTTAAAAAAAAAAAAAAAAGAAAAAGAAACCTGAATTTTGTACTGACAATGACCATATGAATCGTCGTGCCCATGGTGTGAGCCAAGGTCATTAACAAAGAAAGAAGCGGATTGCCGTTCTGCTATTAGCCTCACTCCCAATGTTTGAAGAAACTCAAATTATTGTGTTTATGGGACTCAAAGCAAAAACTCATTTGAACTGATTAAAAAGCTTGGCTAGGGGGATGAACTTGTACAGTGGGAAACCCACTGGGCTCTGAGGATGCCTGAGTTTGCAATCACATGCACATCTTAGTTACTCCCAGGTGCCAAGGCTGCCCATAGGATCCTTGTTTTCCAACTTGGCAAATTTACCTCCTCTGCATGGACATCAAGGCCCTCCAAACTTGAGCTTTATCTTATGTAATCTTTGCTACTTTCTATTGATCACTGCTGTAAACTGGCAGTTCTCACCACTCAGACAGAGCCCAAGGTCATCCCTGCTATCAGATCTCCTCTTGCTTCCCAGCATGGCTCTCCTTGCCTACAATACCCTCTCCTTTTTCCTCTGCCATTTTCCTACTCAAATCATTCATGCCTGCCACTTACTGAGTTCCATCGAGGTACGAATGCTGTGTTCAGAATTTTACAGACATGCAATCATTAAATCCTTAGAACAAAATTTTAAAAAGAAGATGACTGAGGCTCATAAAATTTAAATAATCACATACTAGAAGTAGCATTACCAGATTTTGAACTTAGCTCTTTTCATAACCAAAGCCTGATGCTTCCCATTTGTAGGAAGATCTAATTAAAATCTCTAGAACTCACTGAAGACATTCCTGAATTATTAGCCCTTATGGTTGATCAACCTTTAACACACACTAAGCTGCTAAACAACCATCACCTGCCTGATACAATTCTTTATCTCATCTTTTGTTCCTGAAATCGTTGCTTGTCCATGCCTGTGTCCATCATAGTTCCATGGAACTATACAGTTCAGTGTTAAAATCCTGGCCATTTACATTCTGTATGAACTTAGGTAACTCAACTAACCTCAGAAAACTTGGAATAATAATATCTACCTCCAAGAACTATCATATAAATTTAATAAAATAACATATGTGAAGCATCAAGCCCCACACCGGCATGGGCAAACAGGGGGTCAGAGCCTGTGGTTGATTGTTACAATGGTGGCCCCCAGTGAATGATACCTCCTGGATCCATGTCTTGGCATAGTCTCTTCCTCTGTTGACTCTGGGCTTGACTGCATGACTTGCTTTGGTCCACAGAACATTAGTAAACAGGATGAAAGCACAGATTTAACAGTCACTTGTACACTGGGATTGCTTTCTTGAAATGCTGTCTCCCCATGAAAAAGCATGAGCTAGCCTACTGGAGGCACGTGGTCCCATTGACACCCAACACCAACTGCCAGACATGTACGTGAGGCCACCTGTGACCAACCAGCCCCAAAGGAGCTGCCAGAAGACTACAGTCACATCAGTGGTCCCAGGAGAGAACAGCAGAAGGGCCACCAAACTCAGTGCAGCCAAAGTTGTCAGGGCACAGGATTCAGAGCAAATAAAACAGTGGTTGTTTCAAGCCACTAAACTTTGGAGTGGTGTGTTAAGCAGGAATGAGTCCTTCATATTCAAGCTTCCCAGCACTCAGCACTCTGGCTCATATGTGGAAGGTATGTGATGCACATTCAGTGAGTTCTATAAAGCAGAAAACTTTTGTCTGAGACTGAGTGATCTCTGAAGGCAGAGACAAGGCTCTGTACTTCAATGGCATCTCACAGAACTGGGACACAGAGAAGGTGCAAAATAAGGCTTTTTGCAGTAAAGGAAACTTGACTCCATTTGAATGTAAAGAAAATCAAAGCCTTGTTAATAGAAACAATCCAGATTTGTAGGCATCTTCTTGAGCAATGTGACCTTTCTCACTACGTGGACGTTTTCTGACATAGAATCCAGGATTTCCACTTTTCATCAAAAGGCTCATCCCAGGGCCTCCCTGGTGGCACAGTGGTTGAGAATCTGCCTGCCAATGCAGGGGACATGGGCTCGAGCCCTGGTCTGGGAAGATCCCACATGCCGCGGAGCAACTAGGCCCGTGAGCCACAACTGCTGAGCCTGCGCGTCTGGAGCCTGTGCTCCACAAGAGAGGCCACGATAGTGAGAGGCCTGCACACCGCGATGAAGAGTGGCCCCTGCTTGCCACAGCTAGAGGAAGCCCTCGCACAGAAACGAAGACCCAACACAACCCAAAAAATAAATAAATAATAATTAAAGGTGCTAAAAATAAATAAATAAATGTATTAATCTAAATAAAAAAAAAAGGCTCATCCCAGGACTACAATCTCTTCAAATATTTTCTTGGGTCCTTTCTCTCTCTCTTCTCCTTCTGAGACCCCTATAATGCGAATGTTGGTGCGTTTAATGTTGCCCCAGAGGTTGCTTAGGCTGTCTTCATTTCTTTTCATTCTTTTTTCTTTATCCCGTTTTGCGGCAGTGAATCCCACCATTCTGTCTTCCAGGTCACTTATCCATTCTTCTACCTCAGTCATTCTGCTATGGATGCCTTCTAGTGTATTTTTCATTTCAGTTATTGTATTGTTCATCTCTGTTTGTTTGTTCTTTAATTCTTCTAAGTGTTTGTTCTTTAATTCTTCCAGGTCTTTGTTAAACATTTCTCGCATCTTCTCGATCTTTGCCTCCATTCTTTTTCTGAGGTCCTGGCTCATCTTCACTATCATTATTCTGAATTCTTTTTCTAGAAGGTTTCCTATCTCCACTTCATTTAGTTGTTTTTCTGGGGTTTTATCTTGTTCCTTCATCTGGTACATAGCCCTCTGACTTTTCGTCTTGTCTATCTTTCTGTGAATGTGGTTTTTGTTCCACAAGGTGCAGGATTGTAGTTCTTCTTGCTTCTGCTGTCTGCCCTCTGGTGGATGAGGCTATCTAAGAGGCTTGTGTAAGCTTCCTGATGGGAAGGACTGGTGGTGGGTAGAGCTGGGTGTTGCTCTGGTGGGCAGAGCTCAGTAAAACTTTATCCACTTGTCTGCTGATGGGTGGGGCCGGGTTCCCTCCCTGTTGGTTGTTTGGCCTGAGGCGACCCAACACTGGAGCCTACCTGGCTCTTTGGTGGGGCTAATGGCAGACTCTGGGAGGGCTCACGCCAAGGAGTACTTCCCAGAACTTCTGCTGCCAGCGTCCCCCTCCCCACGGTGAGCCACAGCCACCCCTTGCCTCCACAGGAGACCCTCCAACACTAGCAGTGCCCATCCTAATGGGTGTGAAGTGGTATCTCATACTCTCTCCATGCCTCAACCAGCAGCTTGCCTTATA
This sequence comes from Eschrichtius robustus, assembly GCF_028021215.1. Classification (NCBI taxonomy): domain Eukaryota; kingdom Metazoa; phylum Chordata; class Mammalia; order Artiodactyla; family Eschrichtiidae; genus Eschrichtius; species Eschrichtius robustus. Next base: position 108,257,949 of record NC_090827.1, on the reverse strand, counting down.
GCACAACAGAGTGGCCTATTGAGGATCCAGGTGAACCTCCAACTGAGACAACACCTATGAGGTGTTGGATGCTGGCCTACAGGATGTACTATATGTCTGAAATCATGAACCAATGTATCTGCACACATTGCTTCTCCTAATTGCAGATTGGTAGTTTATTAAAAACACTGAAGGGACTTCCCTGCTGGGGCAGTGGTTAAGAATCTGCCTGTTAATGCAGGGGACACGGGTTCAAGCCCTGGTCTGGGAAGATCCCACATGCCATGAAGCAAGTAAGCCCACGTGCCACAACTACTGAGCCTGCGCTCTAGAGCCCGCAAGCCACAACTACTGAGCCTGCGTGCCACAACTACTGAAGCCCGTGCACCTAGAGCCCATGCTCTGCAGCAAGAGAAGCCACGGCAATGAGAAGCCCACGCACCGCAACGAAGACCCAACACGGCTAAAAATAAATAAATAAATTTAAATAAATTAATTAATTAAATAAAAACACTGAACATGCAAAAAAAAAAAGGAAAGGCTCATCCCAGCTCCTATGCTGAAAGAGGCTACCCTCCTCCAATGAGGGGGAATGAGGAGTGGAGATCAGCTTGCAACAGAAACAGAGAATCAAACTCAGCTGCCTTTCCTTTACCCAGGCCCCAACCTCAAATCCCTTGCTGTGTGACCACAAGGGCATTTTCCCCACCTGTATTGACATTTCTGTGGCTCCACATCTGGAAAAGCAGCTCCTAAACTTGATTTCATGAGCACACTGGTGGCTCCCTTTTGGCCTTTAAAGACACAAGATCCACGTCTGTGAAACCTGCAGCTTGAGCTGTGCGCCGTGATTTAGGAGGCACCCTTGGGATGTGAGTGCGCTTCTTGGTGAGTATTTACAGAAGGACACCCAGAGTGGACTGTCACCCTCCAGGGGACACACTGGGGGGCACATCTCACTGCAAAACCCCCGACACACACTGATGTCACACACTCACCTCAACCATTTCCCTGCCTGCCAAGCAGGTGACTTCCAGTGGGAGGACCATAATCTGTTCTTCGTTCATGCTAATAAAGGATTCAGCCAGCCGAGCACTGAGTGAAGAATAAAAAGCAAAAACATAGTTCATGCATTTTGGAAGAATATAGCCTAAAGGTCTGACAGGAATGGCCGTATCAGTGACTTGGCCCCAGAAGGCTCCATTTGCCTTTGTGGGTTGTTTCTGTTTTTGTTTTGTTTTTAATTTTTATTGAAATATAGTTGATTTACAATGTTGTGTTAGTTTCAGAGGTACAGCAAAGCGATTCAGATACATATATATATATATTCTTTTTTTACATTCTCTTCCATTATAGGCTACTTCAAGATATTGAGTATAGTTGGAATTGTGCTGTGAGTGAGAAAGTCCCACAAGAGAGTTAAGTAACTTTCCCAAGTGTGTCCTGCAGGCAAGTCTCAAAAACGCCATTCCCGACAATGGGAGTGGAAGGAAGGCAAAGAGAACTCCAAGCTTTTTGAGCTTCTTACTTTCTGGATGCGTACTACACATGCTTATATGGAAGTGTGGCTACACCTCCACGTGCTGGGAATGACCTTCATGACATAAGGGGAAACTGAGGCTGAGAAGATTAAGTCATCTTCCCCAGTTAAGGAATGTGTCACAATTTATTTGTCCAAGTTAAGGAATTTGTCATGATTAGCTGGGAGTGGGCAGCTAATTAATGGTAAAACAGATACTCAAAATGAAATTTTCAACTGAAAAATACTGTTTTTGAGAGTTACTTATGTGCCAGGCCTTGTGCTATGAGCCTCATGTCCATTTTCTTATTTAAATGTGAAGAAATTATTATCCTTGATTTGTAGATGAGGAAACCCCTCTGTCTGAATCTAGCTCCTTATGAACAGGTCCACTAATAGTAGACAAATACACACACACATGCATACACACACACTTTTTTGAAAGTGGCCAACATTTTCATGACTAATTCTTTGGACTGAAAGGGACTTCAAAGTTCTTCCAAATCCTTGTGTATTTAATACCTTCTGTGTCTATAACCTCTTCAGCTTACAAAGCACCTGCAGAATCATCCGTGTTCTTTATCCTTGCAACAATCCTATCAGAAAGGAAATATTATAGATCCAGGAATCCCATTCCTGGGCATATATCAAGTCAAAACTATAATTCAGACATGCACCCCTATGTTCATAGCAGCAGTATTCACAACAGCAAAGACATGGAAACAACCTAAAAGTCCATCGACAGATGAAAGGATAAAAAAAAGATGTGGTACATGTATACAATGGAATATTACTCAGCCATAACAATTAATGAAATGATGCCATTTGCAGCAACATGGATGGGCCTAGAGATTATCATACTAAATGAAGTAAGTCAGAAAGACTAATGCCATATGATATCACTTATCTGTGGAATCTAAAATACGACACAAATGAACTTATCTACAAAACAGAAACAGACTCACAGCCATAGGGGACAGACTTGTGGTTGCCAAGTTGGGGGCGTGGAGGAGGGAAGGATTGGGAGTGTGGGATTAGCAGATGCAAACTATTGTATATAGGATGGACAAACAACAAGGTCCTACCGTGTAGCACAGGGAACTGTATTCAATATCCTGTGACAAATCACAGTGGAAAAGAATATGAGAAAGAATATATAGATGTATAACTGAGTCACTTTGCTTTAAAGCAGAAATTAACATAACATTATAAATCAACTATACTTCAATAAAATTTTTTTAAAGAGAAAGGAAATGTTATACTCACTTCAAAGTTGAGGAGTTAAGGATTTAAGAAGTTGAGTAACTTGCTCCAAACTCATCAGCCAATAATGGTGAAGTCAGGTACTGGACCCAATGGCTCCTCAGCACCAGTGGTAAACTTCACAGGGACATGACTTTAAGTGACAAAGTGTAACCTAAGTTTATGTATGTACTATAATCACAGTGATGTAAATAGGTACACACCACACATTCTTTTATGAATGGGCCTGATAAAAATTGATGCAAAAATGCATACCAATGTTTTCTATCTCATATTTCCCAGTCATGTATCTGGGAAGGTATAAGAGAGGAAAACTCACAGAAGGTCAACACTGGGGAGAAGAAAGTGTCAAAGAGGGAAGGCCCTGTTGACTTTGTGGCTTGAGTAGCACGTCTATTAATCCCACATGGAGGTTTCAGATTATGTGAGTGATAGGACAGAACAGAGATTAGACCATGAACTCTGACCTCAGTCTCAGCTGAAGATACCCAACTCACAAAGACTATCAAATGGATTATAGCACTTGGTGCAGTATACATAATACACACAAAAGAAAACAAGAGCTCTTAATATGTCCATTCTTCTCATCTAAGAATGGACAAAGAGACCTCCTTCTCTTCTTCCTGAAGCAAGTGGGGCGATGTCCCATTTTCAGCTCACAGCTCCCTGATCAACCCCTAGAAGACCCTACCAGGAAGGAACTGGTGCCAGTAATACAGCCTCAATGAACAGGATCCAAGGGTATTTGTTCGGTTGCATCAGTGTCCCCCGTTTCTGCATGCACACTCAAACCCAGATGAGATAGACTGCATCTCATGCAAACTCATAACCTGTGAAATTGTGTTTTGATTGGGTACACCACATATGCCTGGTCTTATCTACCCAAGTCCCTAAGGAAAATTATAGAATACCATTTTTTTCTTAGTCCCTGTAGAAAACGATTCCATTATTACATTTTTTAAAATTCAGGGCAGGCATAACCATAGCTAGCCTTGACATTTCTGAACAGCCCTGAATTTCCAGGGAAAGCATAGCTAACACACCCAGTATACTAAGGTCCATTTTAGAACATAGAAAATGTGAGTGGAGTCCCAGAAAAAAATCAGTATTTTCCTTTCAATATCTGAAGCAGACGAATCAAATATTTAAATTAGATGATGACATGATTTATTCAAATTCTCCCACCTGCTGAAACTCCTTTCTCGATGGCATTATCCATCATGTGTGCACCTACTTCACAGGTTTTGATAATCCTTTAGAACACGTTGCTCGTGAGTAAGATTCTAATTCACACGTAGTTACCTTTGAACGAGAGGTATTATTTTCCATACTGACTACAAACAACACCCAGAAATATACCGTCCGTGTTGTATACTATGTGTTCTAACCTAGATTGAACAAGGGCTTTGTTTCTCCCTTTACCCTTCTTGAAGACAAGATGATGGAGTGTGTGAAAAATGTTTTGTCAATTCTGAAGCCCTACACAAATATCGGTTGTTGGGCTGGAAAATCAACTTTACATTTATCTTAGAATCAAACAACCTCAAAAACTTCAGAGTTGGGAGGAAACCAGGAGGTCACAGAGTCCAACTTCCCGTTTTCAAGTGGGCCCCTACAAATGAAAACCAGATGACATTTTCAACAGACCACTTCCAAATTAAATGTCAGCTGCATACCCAAAACATCATAAACTCTTAGAACACAAAACTCTTCCCCATTTTCTCCAAGAGTCCGTCAAGGCCCACGCGGAATTCATGTATGCATTCTAGAAGTCTATAAAGGGGTATTGCTGGGTACCTCTTGGGAACTCATCTATTTTCATGGCTTTGGTGAGCACGTTTTAAGGTCATAATCCTTCCACATGCTTTTTAAGAGTCACCTTTGTAATTCTACTCCACATATTATTTTTTACTTATAGTCAACAGGTATAAAGCATAATAAAGCAATCAGAGCCCAGCATCCCAATTGCTGGTTGAGAATTTAAACCTTTGGCTGCCAAATACCTCCAAAGTGCAAATTAGAGCAATTTCTTGACCTTGAAGGGGCTTGTTCAATGAAAGGAAAAAGTCAAGAAAATCACACAATGGGTGGGATTGAGAAGGTCAGAGAGATAAAGGGAGAAAGAGCCAAGAGGAGCTGACCCAACAGGAAAAAACTAATTTCCAAAATAGACCTTATCCAGTACAGTTTCTCATCAATTAAAAAAATTATGTTCTTAACAGTTATTTAAAATATATAAACTAGCTGACTTACATTTGCACACTCAACAGAAACATGTTTAAAATTACTTAATATACACGTTGACTAAGGCACTCAAAATATTTTGAATATGCACTATCACTGACTTTTGAGTGGAAATTTAAAATTTACAAAAACCGTTCACAAACATCATCATGTTCGATACTTTCTGCAGCAACCTTCGGGCAGTGGATATTATTAAGATCTCCATCTTACCAACAAGACATGGAGCTTGAACTCTGGAGACCATTGCTTGGATTTGTATTTTTAAAACCAGACCAGTTTCTCTCTCTGAAGGAACAACTGGGCATAGAGTTAGATTCCCAGGTTGGAATCTAAGCTCTCAACTCTCAGTGCCTCAGTTTCCTTACCTGTTATATAGCTATTGTGAGGATAAAGTGAACGAATGTGTATCAAACTCATGAAGTCTAGCAGAGTATGTTTACTATAAAGGGAAATTGTTATCATTACACTTCAACAAAGAGGACATATTGCAAAGAGAAGAAGAAAGTCCACCATAATTTCATCCCACAATCATTATTATTTTTTTTCCTTGTTGTACTTTTCCCTTTCCTCATTGTTAGCATATTTGCAGCCATTCAGTATATACAAATCTGTACACTGCAGTGTTTACTTAATATAGCATAAACACTTTTCTCACAAACACCATATTCAACATCTACACTCAGTAAATTTATTATAAGTAATCATTTCCTTTCCTTAGTTTTTAAACAGTGAGGTTGTTTCCAATTTTAGCATTAAAAATAATGTTGTAATAAGTGTCTTCCTGAATTTAGCATTTTCCACACACTGGACTATTTCCCAAGAATGAATGTTTTATATGTATGTTCTTTCCGGACAGGAACCATGTCTTTCTTCTTTATTGTTAAGTCTCCAGAGACTAGCAGAGAGCCTGGTTCACGAAATAGTTGACAAATGAATGAATGAATGAATGAATGACATCAATATGTTATATGTTAAACATTGGGTCTAAGTGTATATATCATTCATTAAAATGTAAATGCCAAGTACTAAAAACTATAGAATACTCTCATTGCATACATTACTGAAGGCATTATCAAATGGCATAAACTTTTTGTCAAAAACTTAAAATTTCTTTTTGGACATGCTGCAAAGCCTGTGGGATCTTAATTCCCTGACCAGGGATAGAACCCGGGACCCAGAAGTGAAAGCGCCAAGTCCTAACCACTGGACCTCCAGGGAATTCCCTCCAAATTTTTTATTTCTTCAAAAACCAAGGTGTTTTCCTCCCCTGTTAGGAGCAATTAATAGTGGGTCAACTAGCAACAGGTATAGAGGTTAAAACTAAATCCCTCCCTCCTCTATATTTCAAATTCCTTGGCCAATGATATCCTTTCACTAAAAGGACATCCTTTCACTCAAGCTCTATTTACATTTCTGCAGTTCCACATCTGGAAAGGGAACTTTAAAACTTGACTTCACAAGCACTTGTGTGGCTCCCTCATGGCCCTTTATACAGTAGAGATATTAAGAATTTGTCTTTTACTTTTCTCATAAGGATTTTTTTTTTCTAATTCTGCTTTTTTTTTATGGTGTAATTGGGATATGTCTTTGAGGCACAGACGTTCTTAATTTGTAAGTAATCAAACTGATTGACTCTTTGCACTCCAGAAAATATTCCTCCTGCCTTTCCTCACCTTGAGTCTTGTTGGCAATGACTTCTTAAGACAGTGGTTCAAAGGGCTCCTTCCCCAATCTTATTGCCAAGAGTTTCTTCACATCCTTCAGAACCCCTGGAAACATAGTTTTTCCGTGACCTCTACAGCCTAATGTTTTCTCCACCTTCATTCCTTTAATTTCAGACTTGATACTGTATTAAACGTTCAAAGCAAATGGAATGTGGCCTGTTGTTAACAGGTACAAGGGGGAAAACTACATCATGTCGTGTTTCTGCTAATGGTGGGTCAGAGTAAACATCTATAAGCAGATGCAGTGGAATCCACTGGCCACTGGGGGCCAGTTCACTCTGGCTCTTAAAGAGTGTGTAGAGTAGACACATTGAATGAATGTTTCAGCCCAACCCCAGCTTGGAGGGGTCTTCCTCAGACTTGGGGCCTCAATTGCACCATAGTGGGTGCACCATGCTAAAACTGGGGTGTGGGGTTGTACCAGTTCAGTGGTCTTTGTTCTATGGTTTCTGAAGATCTAGAGGGCCTCATGGGAGGGAAGTGGGGTGCATGGGTGTGAGCAGATCCCCTACTCCCAAGTTCACACATTGAGCCTCCATATGAAACAGCAGCTTTGGTAACCACAACCACAACTGTACTGGGGGCCCCTGAGGTCCCTTCTAACTCTGCATGTGAAGATTTTATGGCCATGCCTGTTTCTTTTGAGCATCGGTGGGTGTGTAAGCCCTGTCAGTAACAGCTCTCCCTATTAAAGGAACCCAGACAAAAATGAGTAGGGGTCACTTTGCTCTCTTGCCTTCCTTTAGCACAAGGCACAAGGACATGGCACATGTCAGGTGCTCAATAAATATTTGTTATGGTTGCTAATATTCAATATCATATAGGCTATTTACAAAATACAATGTTACCTATTATTCCACACTCACTGTTTCTTCTTCCAGCAACATTCTATGATAGCAACAGTTATAGGTAATAATAAGCCCACCAATAATAACATCATAAGGACTTATGGAAACCTACCATGGGCCAGGTGCTCTCCTAGGTGGTTTATATATACTATCTCTTTCAGTCCTCAACTTTCAGGCTAGGTATATATTATTAATTCTAGTTTAGGAGGTCACTTATGATGCAATTGAGTGCCAGAGGAGTCAAACAGTTTGCCCCAGAAGAGATAAGCTAGGACTAAGCAGCAAGGCTGGCTTTTCAGGCCAAGTCTTTCTGATCTCGACTCTCATACTTTTTCTACACATCACACTGTCTGTAAGACTTTGGCCCATTCCTGACATTCTGCCTGTTGCCTAATACACACAATTTGCCAAGCAGTTGGTAGTTAGATGAGACACTTCCCTTGTAATAGGTAAGTCCATCAGGATGACTAATCAGTTTTAATAATTTCAAACAACTAATAACCCAGTGGTTGCAGGTTTTGAAAACAGAAGGCAAAGTATGTTCTTCCTTGCACTGTTGATAAACAAAAGATCAAACTCTAATGGAACTGGTTGCATTTTAACTTATTGGAAGTAGGGCTAAAGATTCTATCTATATGTTTTTATGGCCTACATGCATAGAAATCAGACTTTTGAAGGATGTTTTGTTACCTTCTGTGGTAGTTTGAGAAAGTCTTTCTAGAGCTATAAAAGCACTGAATATGTAAATTTTGGAAACACTTACATGTTAAAAATACTGAAGAGCAACCATGTGCAAGCATTGCTCAAGGCAGGTAGAAGGAGATCCTACTTTTGCAGTTGGTAGGCTCCCCAGAGCTCTTTATTAATTCCATTATGTCATTTACATGAAAATGGAGCCCTCCTTCGTATTAAGATGCTAAAGCCACATCACATGGACAATGCAAACGAGTCAGCAAAGAGCGCTTTGTCATAAAAATATGTAATTTATTTCAGTAGTTTCTGTGGATTTTTTATATCAAAGTCTCTTTATGACACTGACAGTCATCAAGCGGCTGTTTGTCAAAGTACATTTCCCAGATGTCTAAATAAAACAGTTTTTGCTTTGATGAGTTTTATACTGAGAGCTGGAGAAAGACTGCACTCTATTTGAATTTTTCTACTTGTGGAGAATGTGTCATATCTTTCTTTTTTCAATTTGCCTGTCACCTAAAATTTGAATAGTTAACATTCTAGTTAGTTGGACTCCAGCTCACAAAAAAATCTCTTATGAATGTTTTTATTACAAGATAAGGGAGGGAATAATGATATGGTGGTCAGGGAAGTGTCTTAAAGATAACAGAGATTCAACGGATAAATGGTCAAAAGCAAAATCAGAAAATTCAGAAGCAAGAAAGTGTAATGACTAACAAACATATAGAAAAAAATTCATCCTCACTAGTGAGTCACAGAATGCAAATGAGACTATTAACGCCAAATAGGTTTTGTCTATTAAAGCAGCAAATGTTTCTTTTAATGATATTTAACAGAGGCCCGGGTGTGGTCAAATCGCCAAGCACATCCATGAAAGGAGAGTTAATGGCATCACCTTACTGGAAACTCAGTGTTGTCACACTGTATGAAGAGTTTCAGGAATGTCCAAAAAAAAAGAAAGAAGAGTTTCAGGGAAGTCCACACTCTTTGACTTTGTAACCCCCTTGAGGATGTGATCCAAATTATGGAAAAATCCTTTTAACCAAAGCTGTTCACTACAGTGGCATTAAACTAATAACAATTATTAAAACTCTAGAAATAAATTAAATCATCTTACTGACTGAAAAAATATTCAGGAAGTGTGAGAAATATTCTCTGAGAAATCCTTTAAAAGTAATATTTTTAAACATTTGTTATAATGCAAATGAAAAACGCAAAATATAAATGTATAGTACAAATATCATCCCCTTGTGAAAAAGTAAAAGAAAAATACTTAAGATACTACATTAAAACTAAGTACAAAGTAAATTATAGAAAGCAAAAAAGATGAAAAAGAATTATGTAAAGGGCCTTAGTGACAAGTCACCACTAAAAGATTAGTATTTCATTCAAAACTAAGGCTATATAACATGGTTCCACAGAGAGATTATACAGTCAGTTTGGAGAAGCCCACATATACACACTACAATCAAATTAATGGCTTTTTTACCCAAACTAATTTGAAATTTTAATATGTTAAAACAATGTCAAGAATCCTGGTATTCAAATATTTGGCAAAACTTTCTGAGAAGACAGCAGATGTATTCCATGTGTTTCCAGAGAAACAAAAATATACACATGGATGAAAGTTTCAAGAAGGCAGAGTCTAGATTAGCATGTTAAAGAATTTTTCACCTTTAGAGACATCCCACAAAGGAGTGGGCAGCCTAACCCTCCTCAACTTGGACAGGATTTTAGCAGAGACTGCAGGGCCATGTGCTAGAATGTAGGAGAAATCATTTCCTTCCTAAACCGTCTCCCACCACCATCTGTGTAATCCCCATCTCAGTAAATGGCACCAATACCCACATAGTTGTTGAAGACAAATACTGTAATCTTCTCTTTCCTTTACCAACCACATCCAGTCCATCAGCAAATACATCTCAAATCCATCCACTTCTCCCCAACCCCAATGCCGCCATTCCGGTCCAAACTGTTTCCAGTGGAGCACTGGAGGGGCCCCCTAATTGTCCGCACTCTTTCCCCATTCCCCGAAATTCACTCTCTGTACAGTTGCCAGAATGATATATCTACACCATAAATCAGATACCACTCCCCTACCTGTAGCTTTCCAAAGGCTTCCCAAAGCACCACAATTAAACCCCAAGGTTCTTGTAGATCCTTTCCCTGATCTACAAGAACCAGTAAAATCTGGCCCCCAACTAGCTCTTCAGTACAACCTCAGGTCATTTGCTTCAGCTGTATTATCTGGCTCACTGTCTCTCGCTCTCGCTCTCTCTTTCCTTCTGTATTTGCCATTGGCTCCCACCTAGAATGTTCCCTCCCAGATGTTCATAGGGCTGGCTTACTCTTTTTTTTTTTTTTAAATATATATATTTTTAAATTTTATTTTTATTTATTTATTTTTGGCTGCGTTGGGTCTCCGCCGCCACGTGCGGGCTTTCCCTAGTTGCAGCGAGTGGGGGCCACTCCTTGCCGCGGCGCGGGGGCCTCTCACCGCAGTGGCCTCTCTTGTGGAGCACGGGCTCTAGGCGTGCGGGCTGTAGAGTGCAGGCTCAGTAGTTGTGGCACACGGGCCCAGCCGCTCCGCGACATGTGGGATCATCCCGGACCAGGGCTCGAACCCGCGTCCCCTGCATTGGCAGGCGGACTCTCAACCACTGCGCCACCAGGGAAGCCCAGGGCTGGCTTACTCTTGCGTACACATCTTTGTTTAAATATCGGCATCAGCTCCTGAGGAAGGACTTCCCTGACCACCCTATCTAAAGTTGCACCCAATATATTCTCTCCCATCACCCTCTTTTCTTTCTTCTTATTACTTAGATCACTACTTGATATGTTCTTTTTTTTTTTTAATAGATTTCACCTAATGCAAGCTACTTGAGAGAGGAACCTTGTCAATCTTGTTCATTGCTTCATTCAAAATGCTTGGTATAAAGCAGTTGTTTAACTAACACAGATGGAATGAGTGTTAGATACACTTGACCAGGACCAAATTCCACACAGGGAGAACACAAAGACACTATTTAAGGAGCCTAGTGACTCATTGAGAAGCTTTTTCAGAGAGTTGTGTGACTTCCTTCAAACCCTCTGGCCCAATTGATGTATTAGCTCCTTAACTCCATTAAATGGCGCCATTTAACAATATAGTGACTAGTGGAGTCTTAAGTGACATTTGATGACACGACTCTTTCCTGATTATCAAAAGTAACACATTCTTTGAAGTGTAGCTATTGAAACATAGCCATCAAGAACACAAGGACGCTTGCCCTTACTTTCCTTCCTATCATTCTTTGACTATTTCGTGGGTAGAGGTCCTGTCTCCTACTGGAAAGTCAGCATCCTGAAGGCAGGCACCAGCTCTTAGCCTTACATCTGGTCCCTGCTACCTTTGCTCCTGCCTAATGCACAAGCTAGTAGGCACGTGCATACTGCCGAGTGACTTTAAAAAAGTGTGAAAACCATGCTTTTAACAATGTTCTCCAAGAAAGTGGGGCCCTTTTAGCCTAAAAACTCCAACAAATGTTAATGAACTTTGACTCCATCCATCCGGGTGTTTCAAGAGACACAAAGCTACATAGGTCCTTGGAGGGCAGGCAAGGTCTTGGATGTGGAGGAACATGGAGGCTGCACTACAAAGAATGAGGGCCTTTGGAGCTCTGCATGGGGTGAGGGCAAGAGATCCTTTCAGTTGCCAGTGACCAGTTTTGTGCACACAAAAGCACCTGGCCAGAGGCACCGGGAAGGGTAATGAAAAGATCACAAGCTCTGAAGTCCCACTGGCCTGTCCAAATCTTGGCTCTGCCACCTACTCGCTGTGGTCCATGGACAAGCTATTTATTTTAGTTGAGACTCAATTTCTCTTGTGTGCAAAAATATTATAGTAATATCTATGTCATAGACATATCCAGAAGACTAAGTCAACTTATGTAAGGAAAAGCTTCTAAAAGTCTTGGCATCTAGTACATGCTTAATTTACATGAGCTTACTTCCTCCCTTGCCTGAGCACAGAGGAGGATGCTGCTTTCACTGCAGAAATTTCAGATGTCAAATTTCCCACACTGCAGAAACTTGAACAGTCTGAGAATCAAAACGAAAACCACAGTGTCACCCAAAATCACCATTTCCCTCATGTTATCACCCCAAAAACTAGCTCCTAGAATGAGAATCCCTTTTGACAATGTCATCTTGGGCTCAGCGTGACTGAAAAGAGGAGAGAGAGATCACAGCAAATTTTTGGAATAGATGGAAGCAGGATGGTGGAGCCATTCACTGAAGTGAGGGACATAGGGAAAGAGCCAGATTATGGTAAGTTCACCATCTGGTAAGTTGGTAAGTTCTTCTGGGATGCGGAGAACTTAGGATGTCTGTTAAACCAAATAGACATTTTCAGGAAGTGGTTGGATATACAGCTCTCAAACTCTGGAGTGACTTCAGGTCTGCCGATAGGTGCTTAGGTGTAATAGTACAGATGACAGTTAAAACCGTGTGTGTGTGTGTTGGAAAGAGATATATCAAGGGAGGGGAAAAGTTCAGAGTGGCTACCCTAAGAAATACCCACATTATGTGGGAGTAGAAGCAGTGGGGGGCTGGTGAATGTTTAATGCTCTTGGGGTTAGAGAGGGGCTGATTTTTAACAGTTGCCAATCTCCATGGTGTAAATACTCCAGCATAACAAATTTCAAGCTACCAACATGACATTTACAGCTCAGAAGTTCCTGAAAAATTAACAACTGGCTTTCAAAAGCAAGTGTGAGCCACACATGGCAGGAGAGGGGGGATAAAAAGGACTGAACACTAAAATGGTCAGGGAAGCAGAAGAAAAAGCAGCACCGTGATAGTCAAGGGTTTTGAGTTTCTCAGTAGGGGTTGTGGCGATCACAAGAGAAAGATCCGGTAAATAAACACAAAACACACCATTCAGTTTTCCAATATGTACGTGAGGGATAACCTTGAGAGGCAGATTCAGCAAAGGGAGGGAAGGGGGAGTCAACCTTCCGTGCCTTGACAGGGAACAAATGGAAAGGAACTGCAGACAAATCTAGGAAAGCCTTTCAAAACCCTGGCTTACGAAGGGCAGGGCAGAAATAAAGCAATGTCTACAGCAGGATGAAGAGTCAAGGTGGGGTCTGAGCGTAACCTGAGAGGCATGAGCCACTCGATAGAAAGCGAGCAGCAGCCAAAAAATGGTTGAGGACAACAGCTACTCAACAGGACGAGAAGCAGTTCAGGTGGTAAAGAGCACCCCCATATGCTAGAGAGAGAAAGAAACTTCTGGGGAATGTTCTTCTGTCTGCTCTGTTGTTACCATCTCGAAATGGAAAGAAATTGTGATGCCCAGGCCTGATTTCTGAAATCAAAGACGGGAGCAATCCTGACCCTATCACGTTCTAGCTTCGTGATCTCAGGCAAGACTCATTTCCACAGCTGTAAAATGCAGATGATAATAACCTCACTTCACTTTTATGAAGACGCAATTATCTAAAATGTGTAAACGACCTATCAAAGTACCTGGAACAGGGTAGATCCCAGGTACTTTTTTTTTTTAATTATTTATTTATTTATTTATTTATTTATGGCTGTGTTGGGTCTTCGTTTCTGTACGAGGGCTTTTCTCTAGTTGCGGCAAGTGGGGGCCACTCTTCATCGCGGTGGGCCGGCCTCTCACTATCCCGGCCTCTCTTGTTGCGGAGCACAGGCTCCAGACGCGCAGGCTCAGTAATTGTGGCGCACGGGCCTAGTTGCTCCGCGGCACGTGGGATCTTCCCAGACGAGCGCTTGAACCCGTGTCGCCTGCATTGGCAGGCAGATTCTCAACCACTGTGCCACCAGGGAAGCCCCCCAGGTACTTTTTAGTTTCTTTACTTCATCCCTTATCAAGGGCATTAAGGCATTTAAACTAATATTACAAAGTATCCTGTGCTCTATCCATGATCTGGGAGGAAGGAAATGCTCCTTCTGCTGGGTAAATCATGCAGCTCCCGGGACACGAGGGATAAATAGGATGGACCTTTCCTCCCCCTCACATAAAACTACAGCACAGTGAAGTGAGGAACTTTCATACACATGGGCTGAGCTAAGTACGGTCACACAGAGGGAAATCTATTCATAAAGCACTTGGAGGATCATCTGGATAAAAGACATTACATGAATATCTGTGGTCATTACCAGTTACATGTTCGTTCTTTCTTTCTTTCTTTCTTTCTTTCTTTCTTCCTCTCTCTCTTCCTTCCTTCCTTCCTTCCTTCCTTCCTTCCTTCCTTCCTTCCTTCCCTCCTTCCTTCCTTCCTTCCTTTCTTTCATTTTTGGCTGCATTGGGTCTTCGTTGCTGCATGAGAGCTTTCTCCAGTTGCAGCGAGCAGGGGCTACTCTTGGTTGGGGAGCGTGGGTCCCTTATTGCGGTGGCTTCTCTTGTTGCGGAGCACGGGCTCTAGGCGCGCGGGCTTCAGTAGTTGTGGCTTGCGGGCTCTAGAGCGCAGGCTCAATAGTTGCTCTGCGGCATGTGGGATCTCCCCGGACCAGGGCTTGAACCCGTGTCTCCTGCATTGGCAGGAGGATTCTTAACCACTGCGCCACCAGGGAAGCCCCTACATGTTCTACTGGTATGAATCATGGGAAGCTATGAAGTCTGTATAACTTCAGAAGATCATACCTAGGAAATTAACTTGCTCCAGCTTTTCCTACATTGACATTAGCTATTTTGGGGTTTTTATGATCTCATTTCTTATATGAACTCAATACAAGAGTAATATTTGTTTTAAATCCCTTAAATGGTTTCTTGGGGGCTGAAAACTTAACTTTATTTATTTTCCTATGGTAAATATAAGAAAGTTAGGCAGTTACGAAAGTGTAAAAGTCAGTCACTAATATTTAAATCAAACAAACTGATCCAAATATTTTAAGTAACAGTGGTTACTGTACCCTGGATTTCATCTAAATATTGAATTAGGCTTATTTATATTAGTTAGTCAGAATTTGGAAAATGGAAAAAAAGTAAAGGTCACTTTAAGTTTAATGAAAACTTTGGCCCACAATTCCATAACAGAATAGGTAGGCATCACTTCTCAGTAGGGAGCAAAAAGAAAGAAAGCACTGGAGCTTCCAGAAAACATTATTATTTTTTCAGGTATGCATACACTGTTATTCTTCCTGTTGCATATGGAATGGGAATATTTCCTCGTGTGAATTATGCTATAAGGTTTAAGAAGCCATGTTTCTATAATTTTTAAAAGTTATCAATGCTGTTAATAAATTCATAAATACATCCTCCTTGTAAAAAAAAATTAAAATACCAAATAAATCAAAAGTCACAAAATTGATGTAACTTCCTGTTGTGGGTCCTCTCCATCCATCTAAAATAATGGTTATTATCATTTTGTGACATAATTTGGCTGTTTATCCTTCGAGATAAACACACAAATTATTTGTTTATTTTCCTGCACATTTAAATATATTTTACATCTACATATATGTTTTATATCCATAACAGTTATGTATATATAAGTATATGTATACATATACAATATAACTGTTAATACAATTATATATATGTTTATATAAAAACTGTTTTGGGTAGGAGAGAGTAATTTATAAGTAATATACTCTACATTTTCTGAAACTTGCCATTTTTTACAATAAACTATATCTTTTAAGATTTTCTGTCAGTACATTCTATATCATGCCATGCAGTGTTGTGTTTTACTATGTACAGAGGCAACATAATTATTTAGGCTTTGCCCTACTGCTGAAGAAATATTTGCAATATATATATAAAAGATCACTATTCCATATATATATCACTTCTAAAAATCAATAAGAAAAAGGCAACCCACTAGACAAATTGGCAAAGGAAATAGCCAGTTAGCAGAAGAAAATACAGATAAAAATATTCTCAATCTCAGTATTATCTAGGGTAGCAGTCCTAAAAGTGTCCCCAAGATCATTTCAGGGGATACATGAGATCAGAAATGTTTCATCATACTTTACCTTATTTGCCTTTTTCTTTGTGTTGACATTTGCAATGATAGTGCGCACAGCAGTGGTGGAAAAAACTGGGAGGCTTCACACAAAATCAAGGCAGTGGTACCAAACTATATAGGAGTAATTGTATTCTTCACCACCATGCCCTTGGAGTTAAAAAAATACTTCTTGATGAAGGAATAAAAACTATAAATTGTATTATATCTCTACCATTGAGTACTAGCCATTTTATTTTTCTGTGTGACAAAATGAGACATATGAATGCTATTTCTAGGAAAAACACTTGTGTAATTGTTGTAAGCTCAGCTAGTGGCTTATTTCATTCAATAATATTTTAGGTGAAAGAACAACTGAAAGCTATAGTTATTCAGAATTCCATTTGGCAGACATTTTCTCAAAAATTAGCAAAGTGAGCCAATCACTTTAAAGAAAACAACTGATGGTATTTGTTGCCAATGACAAATTTTGAACTTTTGAGCAAAAATTAAATTATGGTAAACTTATATCTACCACTGTGAGCTTGACAGCTCCCCAATACTTAAAGACTTTTCTGATGAGATTGATGGTGATATTAACAAATGTGATTTTTTTGCTCTTGCATAATGAAGTGTCAAATTTGGAAGATTTGCAAAATTCAGTGAACCAATATTTTCCAAATAATGAATGCATGACATTACAAATTCATGAGCACGTACACCACTCATACTGTAAGTTAGACTAATGAATTTTTAATATTACAAAGCATGAAAAGTTCAATGATATGGTTTCAGATTCTACACTGAAACCTATCTTTAAGAAACTACCACTTGTAGAGTTTTGGTATAGGAACAAAGAATTATTTCAAAAGGCTACTAGAATATTCCTCCCTTTTCCAACCACAAATCTATGTGACGCTGATTTTCTCCATATTTTCTTCAACTAAGACAACCTATCAGCAGATAGAATGCAGAAGTTAATGTGAGACTCCATCTCTCTTCTATTAGGCAAACATTAAAGAGATTTGCAAACATCCAAAACAATGCCAGTCTTCTCACTTCTAATTTGTTTGAGAAAATGTAATTTTTCTAATTAAAAAAATGTCATCCATGTTAACATGGGGTTTACTATTGCCATTTTTAAATGACTAATTATTTTTAAAATTTCCCAGCTTTAATTTCTCACATGGTAAATCTTGATAGCTATCACCCACAGAAACAAAAGCTCCTAGGGGCCCTCAAAATTTTTTAAGAGTGCCAGGAGGTCCTAAGAACAAAAACTTTGAGAACCTCTGGTAAAGGAAATGAAGGTTAAATTTTGATACCATTTTTTGATCCATCAGTAAGCTAAAATTGTCAAAATTAATAGTATTAAGCATCAGTAAGAGTACAGGAAGTGAATATTCTCATATTCTGATTGCTTAAGGGATTATAAATTGGTACAGTTGAAGGTACTTTGAAGGTCACTTAGGCCATGTCTATTATAAGGGTTGGCATGCTTTTTCAATGAAGACCAAAAAAAGGGGAAAAAGCCCCTTATTTATATTTATATTTTTTAAATTTATTTTATTGAAGTGTAGTTGATTTACAATGTTGTATTAATTTCTACTGTACAGCAATGTGAATCAGTTATACATATATACATTCTTTTTTCATATTCTTTTCCATTATGGTTTATCATAGGATATTGAATAGAGTTCACTGTGCTACACAGTAGGACCTTGTTGCTTATCCATTCTATATATAATAGTTTGCATCTGCTAATTCCAACCTCTAACTCCATCCCTCCCCCAACCCCTTTTCCCCTTGGCAACCACAACTCTGTTCTCTATGGCTGTGAGTCTATTTCATAGACATGTTCATTTGTGTCATATTTTAGAGTCCACATAAGTTGATATCATACGTTGTCTGTCTTTCTCTTTCTGACTTACTTCACTTAGTATGATAATCTCTAGGTTCATCCACGCAGCTGCAAAATGGCATTATTTTGTTCTTTTTTGTGGCTGAGTAATATTCCATTGTGAGTAATATTCCAATGGATATCTTTATCCGTTCATCTGTTGATGGACATTTAGGTTGTTTCCATGTCTTGGTTATCGTGAATAGTGCTGTTATGAACATAAGGGTGCATGTATCTTTTAGAATTATAGTTTTCTCCAGATACATGCCCAGGAGTGGGATTGCAGGACCACATAGCAACTCTATTTTTAGTGTTTTAAGGAACCTCTATACTGTTTTTCATAGTGACTGCACCAATTTACATTCTCATCAAGAGTATAGGAAGGTTCCCTTTTCTCCAAAGCCTCTCTAGCATTTGCTATTTGTAGACTCTTTAAAGGCTTATTTATACTTAAAAGGTATATACTAATGCTTTGGTCACTCTGCTCTTCAGTACCTATAAAGAAAGGCTCACACCCATATACTGGTTAATATGTTCTGGGCAGGGGCCTAATCACTTTACATATATTAACCCATTTAATTCTCACAACAGTTCTATGAAGTAAATACTGTTAGTTTCCCCATTTTCTAGATGAGGAAACTGAGGCGCATCATGGTTTAGTAACACCTAAGGCCACACAGCTAATAAGTGGATGTTGGCTGCAACATTATTTTGCATAGCAAAAAACTAGAAATGACCTAAATATTTAGAGACTTTAAAGATTATGTCTGTTCTGGTTGGTGTCTTCCCTTAACAGATCTTCCAAAATTAAGTGGTTTTCTGACTTCATTTCTTGCTTTATTCAAATTTTCTGAGGTACATCTGAAGTCCCACGTTCTCCTTAAAGCTACTGTTAACCGTGCAGGTCTATGATAATCCCTGTTCTTCTTAATCCACAGGAAATAGTATCTCTGGAGTTTATGGAGTTTAATATGCCCTTGGCCTATCTTCTATGTCCTGGTCGACCAACAGTTCTTTAAGGATTAAGAATGCATGACTCTTGATGGGCACCTTCAAGATGGCAGAGGAGTAAGACGTGGATATCACCTTCCTCCCCACAAATACATGAAAACTACATCTACATGTAGAACAACTCCTACAGAACACCTACTGAATGCTGACAGAAGACCTCAGACTTTAAAAAAGATGCCCACAGGCGACCTACACGCAGAGGCAGGGCCAAACCCCAGGAGCTGTGCGAACAAAGAAGAGAAAGGGAAATCTCTCCCAGCAGCCTCAGGAGCAGTGGATTAAATCTCCACAATCAACCTGATGTACCCTGCATCTGTGGAATACCGGAATAGACAAGGAATCATCCCAAAATTGAGGCCGTGGAATTTGCGAGCAACTGTAG
This sequence comes from Eschrichtius robustus, assembly GCF_028021215.1. NCBI lineage: Eukaryota > Metazoa > Chordata > Mammalia > Artiodactyla > Eschrichtiidae > Eschrichtius > Eschrichtius robustus. The sequence goes on along the minus strand of NC_090827.1, from coordinate 108,238,434 downwards.
ACTTGGAGTTTGCTTTCTGCATCTAATTTGTTTCCGGTCTTATGCTTATCTCAGTTTAGTATTTAGAGCTTGTTATCATTGGTAGATTTGTTTATTGATTTGGTTGCTCTCTTCCTTTTTTTATTTTTTATATATACATGTATTTTTTTTCCTTTTTCTCCTTTTGTGAGTGTGTATGTATATGCTTCTTTCTGTGATTTTGTCTGTATAGCTTTGTTTTGAGATCTGTCCTAGAGTTCTGACTGTCCGTTTTTTGTTTTTGTTTTTGTTTTAGTATAATTTTTAGCACTTGTTATCATTGCTGGATTTGTTTTCTGGTTTGGTTGCTCTCTTTTTTCTTTCTCTTTTTCTTTTTTTTTATTACATTTTTATTTTTTTATTTTAATATTTTAAAAATTGTCTCAGACAATTGATGCATTTAATGTTGTCTCAGAGACCTCATTAAACACATCAACATTCGAATTATAGGGGTCTCAGAAGAAGAGGGAAAAAAAGGGACTGAGAAAATATTTCAAGAGATTATAGTTGAAAACGTTCCTAATATGGGGAAGGAAATAATCAATCAAGTCCAAGAAGCACAGAGAGTCCAAGGAGAAACACGAAAAGACACATATTAATCAAACTATCAAAAATTAAATACAAAGAAAAAATACGAAAAGTAGCAAGGGAAAAATAACAAATAACATAAAAGGGAATCCCCATAAGGTTAACAGCTGATCTTTCAGCAGAAACTCTGCAAGCCAGAAGGGAGTAGCATGACATATTTAAAGCGATCAAGGGAAAAACCTACAACTAAGATTACTCTACCTAGCAAGGATCTCATTCAGATTCAACAGAGAAATTAAAACCCTTACAGACAAGCCAAAGCTAAGAGAATTCAGCACCACCAAACCAGCTTTACAACAAATGCTAAAGGAACTTCTCTAGGCAGGAAACACAAGAGAAGGAAAAGACCTACAATAACAAGCATAAAACAATTAAGAAAATGGTAATAGGAACATACATATCGATAATTACCTTAAATGTAAATGGATTAAATGCTCCAACCGAAACACATAGACTGGCTGAATGGATACAAAAACAAGATCTGTATATATGCTGTCTACAAGAGACCCACTCCAGACCTAGGGACACATACAGACTGAAAGTGAGGAGATGGAAAATGATATTCCATGCAAATGGAAATCAAAAGAAAGCTGGAGTAGCAGTTCTCATATCAGACAAAATAAACTTTAAAATAAAGACTATTACAAGAGACAAAGAAGGACACTACATAATGATCAAGGGATCAATCCAAGAAGAAGATATAACAATTGTAAATATTTATGCACCCAACATAGGAGCACCTCAATACATAAGGCAAATGCTAACAACCATATAAGGGGAAATCGACAGTAACAAAATAATAGTAGGAGACTTTAACACCCAACTTTCACCAACGGACAGATCATCCAAAGTGAATATAAATAAGGAAACACAAGCTTTAAATGATACATTAAACAAGATGGACTTAATCGATATTTATAAGACATTCCATCCAAAAAGAGCAGATTACACGTTCTTCTCAAGTGCTTCTCAAATGCTCATGGAACATTCTCCAGGATAGATCATAACTTGGGTCACAAATCAAGCCTTGGTAAATTTAAGAAAACTGGAATTGTATCAAGTATCTTTTCCAACCACAACACTATGAGACTAGCTATCAATTACAGGAAAAAAATCTGTAAAAACTACAAACACATGGAGGCTACACAATATGCTAATAAATAACCAAGAGATCACTGAAGAAATCAAAGAGGAAATCAAAAAATACCTAGAAACAAATGACAATGAAAACATGATGACCCAAAACATATGGGATGCAGGAAAACCAGTTCTAAGAGGGAAGTTTATAGCAACACAATCCTACCTCAAGAAACAAAAAAAATCTCAAATAAACAATGTAACCTTACACAAAAAGCAATTAGAGAAAGAAGAACAAAAAAACCCCAAAGTTAGCAGAAGGAAAGAAATCATAAATATCAGATCAGAAATAAATGAAAAAGATGCAGAAAACAATAGCAAAGATCAATAAAACTAAAAGCTGGTTCTTTGAGAAGATAAACAAAATTGATAAACCATTAGCCAGACTCATCAACAAAAAAAAAAAGGGAGAAGACTCAAATCAATAGCATTAGAAATGAAAAAGGAGAAGTGACAACTGACACTGCAGAAATACAAAGGATCATGAGAGATTACTACGAGCAACTATATGCCAATAAAATGGACGACCTGGAAGAAATGGACAAATTCTTAGAAAAAGCACAACCTTCCAAGACTGAACCAGGAAGAAATAGAAAATATAAACAGACCAATCACAAGTACTGAAATTGAAACTGTCATTAAAAGTCTTCCAACAAACAAAATCCCAGGACCAGATGGCTTCACAGGTGAATTCTATCAAATATTTAGAGAAAAGCTAACAGCTGTCCTTCTCAAACTCTTCCAAAATATAGCACAGGGAGGAACACTCCCAAACTCATTCTACGAGGCCACCATCACCCTGATACCAAAGCCAGACAAAGATGTCACAAAAAATGAAAACTACAGGCCAATATCACTGATGAACATAGATGTAAAAATCCTAAACAGAATACTAGGAAACAGAATCCAACAGCACATTAAAAGGATCATACACCATGATCAAGGTGGGTTTATCCCAGGAATGCAAGGATTCTTCAGTATACGCAAATCAATCAATGTGATAAAGCATATTAACAAATTGAAGGAGAAAAACCATATGATCATCTCAATAGATGCAGAAAAAGCTTTCAACAAAATTCAACAGCCATTCATGATAAAAACCCTCCCGAAAGTAGGCATAGAGGGAACTTACCTCAACATAATAAAGGCCATATATGACAAACTCACAGCCAACATCATTCTCAATGGTGAAAACCTGAAACCATTTCCACTAAGACCAGGAACAAGACAAGGTTGCGCACTCTCACCACTATTATTCAACATAGTTTGGAAGTTTTAGCCACATCAATTAGAGAAGAAAAAGAAATATAAGGAATCCAAATCAGAAAAGAAGTAAAACTGTCACTGTTTACAGATGACAAGATACTATACATAGAGAATCCTAGAGATGCTACCAGAAAACTACTAGAGCTAACCAATGAATTTGGTAAAGTAGCAGGATACAAAATTAATGCACAGAAATCTCTTGCATTCCTATACACTAATGATGAAAAATCTGAAAGAGAAATTAAGGCAACACTCTCATTTACCACTGCAGCAAAAAGAAAAAAATACCTAGGAATAAACCTTCCTAAGGAGACAAAACACCTGTATGCAGAAAACTATAAGACACTGATGAAAGAAATTAAAGATGATACAAACAGATGCAGAGATATACCATGTTCTTGGACTGGGAGAATCAACATTGTGAAAATGACTATACTACCCAAAGCAATCTACAGATTCAATGCAATCTCTGTCAAACTACCAATGGCATTTTTCACAGAACTAGAACAAAAAATTTTACAATTTGTATGGAAACACAAAAGGTTGCAAATAGCCATAGAAATCTTGAGAAAGAAAAACGGAGCTGAAGGAATCAGGCGCCCGGGCATCAGACTATACTACAAAGCTACACTAATCAAGACTGTATGGTACTGGCACAAAAACAGAAATATAGATCAATGGAACAGGATAAAAAGCCCAGAGATAAACCCACGCACATATGGTCACCTTATTTTTGATAAAGGAGGCAAGAATGTACAGTGGAGAAAAGACAGCCTCTTCAATAAGTGGTGCTGGGAAAACTGGACAGCTACATGTAAAAGAATGAAATTAGAACACTCCCTAACACCATACAGAAAAATAAACTCAAAATGGATTAAAGACCTAAATGTAAGGCCAGACACTATAAATAGAGGAAAACATAGGCAGAACACTCCATGACATAAATCACAGTAAGATCCACCTCCTAGAGAAATGGAAATAAAAACAAAAATAAACAAATGGGACCTAATGCAACCTAAAAGCTTTTGCACAGCAGAGGAAACCATAAAAAAGAGGAAAAGACAACACTTAGAATGGGAGAAAATATTTGCAAATGAAGCAACTGACAAAGGATTAATTTCCAAAATATACAAGCAGCTCATGCAGCTCAATATCAAAAAAACAAACAACCCAATCCAAAAATGAGTAGAAGACCTAAATAGACATTTCTCCAAAGAAGATATACAGAATGCCTACAAACACATAAAAGGACGCTCAACATTACTAATCATTAGAGAACTGCAAATCAATACTACAATGAGGTATCACCTCACACCTGTCAGAATGGCCATCATCAAAAAATCTACAAACAATAAATGCTGGAGAGGGTGTGAAGAAAAGGGAACACTCTTGCACTGTTGGTGGGAATGTAAATTGATACAGCCACTATGGAGAACAGTATGGAGGTTCCTCAGAAAACTAAAAATAGAACTACCATAAGACCCAGCAATCCCACTACTGGGCGCATACCCTGAGAAAACCATAATTCAAAAAGAGTCATGTACCACAATATTCATTGCAGCTCTATTTACAATAGCCAGAACATGGAAGCAACCTAGAGTGTCCATTGACAGATGAATGGATAAAGAAGATATGGCACATATATAAAATGGAATATTACTCAGCCATAAAAAGAAATGAAATTGAGTTATTTGTAGTGAAGTGGATGGACCTAGAGTCTGTCATACCGAATGAAGTAAGTCAGAAAGAGAAAAACAAATATCGTATGCTAACACATATATATGGAATCAAAAAAAATTTTTTTTTTCTGAAGAACCTAGGGGCAGGACAGGAATAAAGAATAAAGACGCAGACGTAGAGAATGGACTTGAGGACACAGGGAGGGGGAAGGGTAAGCTGGGACGAAATGAGAGAGTAGCATGGACATATATACACTACCAAATGTAAAATAGATAGCTAGTGGGAAGCAGCTGCATAGCACAGGGAGATCAGCTTGGTGCTTTGTGACCACCTAGAGGGGTGGGATAGGGAGGGTGGGAGGGAGAGGCAAGAGGGAGGAGATATGGTGATGTATATATATGTATAGCTGATTCACTTTGTTATACAGCAGAAACTAACACACTATTGTAAAGCAATTATACTCCAATAAAGATGTTAAAAAAAATAATAAAATAAAATTTTTTTAAAAAAAGGAAAAAAGAAAAAGAATGGATGTCTCTCATGCTCCCTTTTTATTCCTTACCATCTGTCACCAACTTGAAAGACTCCACTTCTACTATTTTTTTTAATTTTATTGAAGGATAGTTGATTTACATTGTTGTAACTGCTACCGTTCTTGTCCAAGAAGCCATCATTGCTTGCCAGAATTGAAAAAGTCTTCAGGTTGATGTACCCGCTCCCATCTTATCCACCTTCAACCCGTTCCCTCCATGGGATCCAGGGTGAGCTTTATACAAAGTTCAATTCAGATCAAAACTTCTGCTCAGACGCTTCCAGTGGCCTGCCACTGGACAGAACTGCAAATCTTCACCAGGGCCTTCAAAGCCTGATTTCATTTGACCTGACCTTGTCTCCTAATGAGGTCCTGGCTCACTCTGCACCCAGGGGTCCTTGCCACTCCCCTGACAGATGAAGACACTCCTGTTGCAGAGCCTTTGCACAGGCCGTTCCCTCTGCTTGCATGCTCTTCCCTGAGATGTTGGCAAGGCCCATTCTTCCGTTTCATGGAGGTCTCTGCTAAAATGTCCCCTCCTCAGACAGACTATCCCTGATCATCCTATCTAATCAAGAAGACCACCGCCACCATCTCCCTCATCCTCTCTTCCCATCCTCAGGTTTACCTTCCTCATATCACTTATCAGAACCCAGTACGTCTTGTTTTTATATGTTTATTTGTTTACAACCTCTCTCACCTCAGCCCAACCTAAAATAGTGCGTGGAACACGGCTACTCAAAAAATATATTAATGGAAGGAACCTCAGTTTTCTCACTTCTAAAATGGAGAAAATACTGCCCCTTACAGGATTGTTATTAATGATAATTACTGTTTATTTCATTATTAGACTATAGCAAGAAATGCCAGGCATGCTGCTAAACACTCTGCCTGCATTATCTCACATAATCTCAACAACAACCCAATGAGATGATATGATTGTTATCTCCCACTTTGCAGATGAGGAAACTGAGCCTCAGAGGGCATGAGTCGTTTGCCCAGGTTCCCAGCTCTACATAAATCATGGTGGTAATAGTCAAAGCCAGGAATTGCCTACAGAGCTAAAAGGAATAAGGGATGGGCAAGCACGCTGAAAGCTCGGTGCTCTCTATAAATGAGAGAAATTACTATCGACATCATCGCGGACAACAGAGGCTCTGTGTAGGATGCAATAAAGGGTCACGGAGACGGTGGTGCTCCTCTTCCTGGCGAGCTGAGTCTCAGTGCGTCACCGTGACTCAGAGGGACCTCTCAGGTGAAAAAAAGGACTTTTCCCCCCACGAGGGACTTTCTTAAACACAGCTTGGGAAGGGTCTTTGCTAAGTCCATTTTCTGATCAGATAACAATTTGACACTCATTCTTCCATTCTCCTCTGGCACCAAACCCAGTCCGCAACTTTATCACCCATCGGTTATCTGTGTCGCCTGGAAGGAACTCCGGGTAAGGTACAGGAAAAAGGTGGGGTATTGTTGGGGCTTCCTGCTGGCCAGCACACTGGCCTATTGTTGGGTTTATTTTTTTAGACTATCACATCACAATGATTTCGGCAACATCCTTTTTCCATCCTGGACCTGATACAATATTTATTGAATTCTACAAACTGCGTCAATAGACAATTCTTTCTGTATCGTTGCGCATGTTTTTGAAGGGTGTCTTTTTTTTTAATCCATTAAAAGATTTTGCTAACTGCCCTGTGATCAACCAACCCTCCAAACTTGAAATCATAAATTTTTTAAACAAAAAGAGGCCTCAGATAGAACCCTGCTAAATCACTACATTTTAAAAAAACAAATAATAAGAAAATAGCATTTCTGGCGATTCCTATGTGTCAGGCACTGTACTATACATCAGTAGAGCATAGACAGTACTATCACACCCCAAGACTGTGACTATTTCCCATTTTACAGATGAGGAAACTGAGCTAAGAAAAGTGGTGTGATGACACTCTCAGTAAGTCACAGGTGTGTCCTCTGATCCCTGGAAGTCTGACTACTGAGCTCTATGCTGCAAATAAGAGAAATGACTTGTCCTTGAAACATTTTGCTACTTTAACTTGAGATCAACAGACTTCCCTGAGTAAGGGCTACACAGAGCAAGGATCCCATTCTTGTTGCCCAGACTGGTTGTGTGTGTGGGTGATTCACCCCGGTACCAGAGCCAGTTAACCACATATTAAACTGCATTATGAAAGTCATAAGCAGTATGGCAATGCTGAAGCGGCCACAATGCCTCATTTCTTTTTTCCCCTCCTGATTATTCTTATTTGATTACGGGGTGAGCCTTCACAGCCAAATCAACATCATGAGAAATGTTCTCTGCATCCTCAATACTTTCACATCCATTTTCCCTGCTGCTGTCACTTTGGATTCTTGAACTGTGGTGTGACCAGAATCACAGACTCAGAGACTCATTACAGAGAATGTGCAGAGTTGGGAGGTGCCGTCTTCATTTCATTCAAAATAGGAAGTTGAGGTCTAGAGCGGAGGGTGCCTTTTTCTGGGCCATGTGTCACTTAGTAGCAGAGGAGTTATTTGAAAAGAAAAAGAGAAGTAACCTTTGTTGAAAACCTGCTTTGTGTCAGATACATTTCATAATGAAATAATAATAATAGCAATATTAAAATTATAATCATAGCTAATATATATTGAGCTCTTAAAATTTTTCAGGCACTGTGCAAAATGCTTAATGCAAATTTTAAAAAAATTAATCATCTCCAACTTGGAGACAGGTACTATAATTATCCCCATTTGACGGATGAGAAAACCTCTCAGAGAAGCCACTCAGTCATAGAGACAGGATTCAAAGGCCCAGGCCTGTCTGGCAGCATGGCCCTTGCTGTACTGTAAACATGGGGAAAATGCACACAGAGTGAAATTCTCCAAAGCCCTAACTTAGCCACAAAGGATCTTCCTAACTATGGATTTCTGCTGAGACAAACACTGAGAAAGACAGATGGGTTTTGGTAGCCTGCAAAGTAAAATTATCTGCCAGCCCCACAGGGGCTGCGGATCCTTTACCTGTTCTTTCCTATACCATTGAAATACGAATGGGACTTATTTAAAAAGGGCCAGGAAAGCCTTTCCAGACCAATTTGGAGCCTTGATCCTTTAGGCACAAGGAGACCCACTGTCACAAAGAAAACAAAGTATTCCTCTCATATGAGCAGATACGCAATTCTTCCAGTTCCATGAGTATCTCTATGTTAGATAGAGACCCCAAATCTCAATCAAAGTGATCCACCTCTGCTCAACCTAGAAGGAAAGGACACCTGCTCATCTCTGAATACAGAGAATGCCGGCATGGTGCAAGTGGTTTTTAAATGCCTAGATCCTCAGAAACAGGACCTAAGGGCTGCCGCCCATCAGGTGTGTGACCTCAGGCAAATCATTCAACGTCTCTGGTCCCCAGTTTGTTCATCTGTAAAAATACAGGTAGACTGAACAAAATCAGTGGTCCCGTCCATCCAAATGCTCTATGGTTCCTTGACAGAGTGTTCTAAAATGATCTCATTCAAAGAGTACTAGTTTCATGACCAGCCTATCCAATGAGAGACTCTATAATGCTGAAGCAATATTGGCAGTGATCTCACATTTGTGGACTAAGTCACGCTTGGTGAATTTATTTCATATCCAGCAATATATTGACCTTGGCAACACAGTTGTTCTTTACCACATGGATCCATATCTTCCCAGTGGAAAATACTAGATACCCCAGGGGTATAACTACAGCTACAAAGAAAATCAATCTAAAGTAACTTGCCAAAAAAGCAGGCATTAGTCTTGAAACAAGGAACTTTAACTTGTTTAAATGTAATAGGCATGTTAACTTAGAAGAACCACCTTTTCCCCCCCACCCCATGCAATTACCTTCATTAGGGTAAGGAGGGTTTCTCCCTTGCTTGCTTGACTATGAGTCTATAAAGAACATATATATTGAAAAATAATCACTGGACAGTTGATAAAATTGTCGTACAACTGGATTCTTTCTATTATCTTATATCTACTTTACAGATAAGAAAACTCAAGCACAGGCTCACTAAGTTGATCAAAAGAGATGAGAAAAAAATGTGGGGATTGTGAATTTCAGTCAACACTTAGCCAGTTTTAGCCTGAATCACTGTCAGTCAGAGTTTCTCAGCTTTGGCACCACTGATATTTGGGGCTGGTTAATTCTCTGCTGTGGGGGACTGTCCTGTACGTTGTCTGATGTTTAGCACCATCCCTGGTCTCTACCTGTTAGATGTCAGTAGCTCTCCCTTCTAGTTGTGACAACTGAAATGTCTCCAGACATTGACGAGTGTTCTTGGTGAGGCAAACTCACCCCCGGGTGAAAGCCGGAGCTACAGATGTTCAAAGAATACAGGGTGGGTGATAACTCTTCTGTTCCCCTGAGGACTGAGGTCGTGCTGAGGCCCAGATGACTCCATTCACTTCTAACTTTCTCGGTAATACCAGCCCTCCTACTAATCACAGGTATTATGCTGAACCCCAGCTTTTTTTTTAATATTCTTTTATTACCTTTTTAATAACTTTACTTTTATTAATTAATTAATTTATTTATTTATTTTTGGCTGCGTTGGTTCTTCGTTGCTGCGCACAGGCTTTCTCTAGTTGTGGCGAGCAGGGGCTACTGTTTGTTGTGGTCCGCGGGCTTCTCACCGCGGTGGCTTCTCTTGTTGTGGAGCACGGGCTATAGGTGCGCGGGCTTCAGTAGTTGTGGCACGCAGGCTCAGTAGTTGTGGCGCACGGGCTCTAGAGCACAGGCTCAGTAGTTGTGGCGCACGGGCTTAGTTGCTCCACGGCATGTGGGATGTTCCCGGACCACGGCTCGAACCCGTGTCCCCTGCGCCACCAGGAGGATTCTTAACCACTGCGCCACCAGGGAAGCCTCTGAACCCCAGCTTTAAAACTCTCAAGTCTTTTTCTCATTGGCTATAAAATCACAGACAGCTTTGTGTGGCCTCCAGACATGATATCAGTCCCAACCCTGATACTCCTGCCACATGGTAGCAGTGGACACTTCGCAGACACACTATGCATCGCTACTCTTCCTTTGCACATACTGTTCCCTCTGCCTGCAATGCTGTTCCTGTCTTCTCAGACAAAGACTACATGAATTCACCTTCCTAAACCCATACATCAGCTGTGGACACTCCACAGGTGCTCAATAACTATTAGAATTGAATTGATTCCTTGCTCAGTTGCCCCAGAATCAGACTCCATCAAGCTACCTAACTACCTGATACCTCAGTTTCCTCCTCTGTAGGATGGGCACATTGAAGCCTTCCTCACATGGGTGTTATGAGAAGTAAAGGACTTCAGGTGGCTGCCACCTAACAAGTTCTTAATGAAAAGTTCCTCTATCTTGCTGTTCTTACCAATCTATGAAAATTATTTGACAAGAATGGGCTCACTTTCTGGGCTATATGATCTTCACACATTTAATATACAGAATTAGACCTAAAAACCTTAAAATCTCTTTCTTTTGAGGAACTTTCCATTTTTCCCATTTTGGGTTATTATAGATTCTTCCCTTAAGTGCTTGGAGTTGGGAATACAAGTTTGATACCAGTGTAACTATAGAAACAGCCCTATCTTGTGTGAATCAAAGAGCCTACAGCTCTGGCCATGGGGGATTTCTCTCCAAACAGTGCTATCTGCAACCCACACTGTTTGCCACCGACAGTAGTCTTTTAAAAGGCTTCCCGTTTCCCACGGGAATATAAGGAAATTGGAATTATTAAAGCAAACGATAACAGGAGAAATAGGAACAATGCCACAGTTCTCCGCCCCCGAAGTCCAGCAAATTTGAAGTTCTTTGTGTAACGCTTATAAGGATGCCAAGCCCTGCAGAGATTGGTCACCAGGAAAAGGAAGAGGATGAGGAAAGGGAAGAGGATACCGAGGGTCACAGGCAGCTAAGCAGAGAGGCCATCCATCACCAGCCCTTCCCGGGCAGCCTGCATGCTTCCAGTCACAGAGGGCACCAGCCCCGGCCAGCCAAGGACAGACGCTTCCAGTCACAGAGGGCACCAGCCCTGGCCAGCCAAGGACAGCGAAGAAACAACCTTGGCATTGCTTCATTCGTTAATTGAGTAGACTCCTTAAGAGTATTGATGTACTGACTAATGATTCTGACATCCAGCGTGCTGAGAGCTTACATGCTTAAAAGGCAAGAGTTACAAATCAACAAGTTATTAATTTAATTCCTCTTTGAAAAGGTGCCAGAGGTAGAGAAGGCACGACGAGGGGAGCATTTGTCATGTTTACTTCTATATAACTTCAGTCCCTGCTTTCTCAGCCAGTGAATCTGAAACATCAGGGTGTTGAAAGCATAGGCTGGGTGGCCTATTACAATGCAGATCGCTTGGCCTCATATTCAGCTATTCTGCCTCATGAGGTCTTGGTTTGGGCCAGAGAAGTTTTATTCTTACTTATCACCTGCCACATCCAACCATGTGACCGTGTTCTGTCCAATGAGGGGATAGAAGTGACGTGCACCACTTCTAGGCCTGGCTCTCAGACCCCCTGCACCACCCTCACTCTCTTTGGTTGTTGGCTGGTTGGATGCAGAGGACCCACGGGAAGCCCTGGGCAAGAGAGGCAGCAGAGCTGCTCAATGAAGAGGTCCCAGAACCATCAAGTGGATCAGAGTCCCAACCCTCCTCCCACGAACGCACGGGGATTGTCACAGGAGTGAGAGAGGGGAAGAAGGGTTAAAAAAAAAGCAAATTTACTTTATGAAGGCACTGAAATTCTGAAGTTTTTCTTACAGTAGCTAGTCTAACCTGATGAATCTACACTACTCTTTTCTATTCTACAATTTTATTAGATCTTCATTCTAAGGATCCAATGCACATGTTTTAAGGGCAAAACTGGTAAACAAACCCAGAAGAGAGTCAAAGAGTGATTCATCACATCAAAATCCAATCTGACTTTCAGATATAAGAATGGAAACTCCTTCAAATATAATCTGTCTCTTGGACTTTCTTTGCACATCCAAGATTATACCTTAAACCTCTACTCACTTTGGTGCCAAATTAATACAGCAAATGTTAAACTCAAGTAAAATGTAAAGACTAAAGATTAGGGTAGGTAATTATCCACAGAGTATGAAAGGTCCCTCTCAGGCAATACAAAGAATACAAAGAAAACAGAAATATAATGAAAACTGCCACAAAGACAGAAACTGAGGAACCATAACCATCTCTTTAAAAATGGTCCATGCCTAGAGTTCACTTGGCCATCTTGAGATCCCCTTGGGCCCCACTGAGCAGTATTCAGAAACCGCTGCCCTCAGCCCTGTTGCAGGAAGCCTCTGTATTCTGCACAGGTAGGAACTCTCTGTGACTCGGCTAATGTTTCTGATATTTAGGGACTCGGGACTGGCCCGGCAGCAAGCTCAGCTCCACATGCCCTGCTGGACATGCATCCAGGGAGTCTCCACAGCCAGCCCCAGCGATGGTGGGGAGACTGCAGCCTCCAAAAATGTGTCCTCGTCTGTGAAGCCAACCCTTCAGGTGGAGGGGAAGCATCTCCAACTCCCCTCTTTCCCTTTCAGCCAAATCAGCCTCACACCAAAAGAGCAGTTGACTAAGAATATATGAGTCAGCATTCCACCACGTGGCTGTCTCCAGTCACTCTGGGAACGATCCAATTTGACTTTGGAAAAAGGAAGGGTAGGGGCATGTGTCCCAGAGAGCTCAAGGATGGAATCTTCCACTCATGCTTCCAGCCATGCTGGCCTTCTCACTGCCCCATGAACACTCCAAACTCATTCTCACATTTGTGCTTGCTGCTGTCTCTGCCTAGAATATTCTTGCCCCAGACCTTTACATGATCCATGCCTCCACTTCCTGCAGGTGGCCTCTGCTCAGAGATTTCCCCTCATCACCCTTCCTAAATCAGCTACCCCCATCCCAGTCACTCCCCAACCCCTTATCCCATTTTATTTTCCTTCAAAGGCCTTATCGCCACATGGAAGTATAATAACTGTTGTTCTAGCCAAACAGGATATCTACAGAGGACTGGGTGATAAGAGCTGGAGAAAAAGGAAGGTGATTGTGCAGAATTTTTTCCCTAACTGCCATTTAAAAACAATCAATACCCAAAAAGGCATCAATATGGAAAATACACTTGATGCAAGGTTAATGAAAATGTAGGTTACAAAGTAACACACTTTACAACCACACCAGAAAGGACTGGGGTAAAATAGACAAATACGAAACTTAGGTGATGCAATAATAAGTGATAGTTTTCCTTTACTTTTCTAAATTCTGTACACTACTTTATATTACTTTATTAACCTTAAGAGTACATTTAATAAATAAAATAAATACATAAGTATATAAATCAACTAAATCTAATAAATAAAAGACCATTGTAACATTTGGAGAGACTACAGAGGCTGTCGAGACTAACACCCTCATTTGCCAGATGAAGAAACTGAGCCTCAAAGGGAAGTGAATTGCCTAAGGTCATTCTCAAGGTTAATCAATGAAGAGACAGAATTAAAAGCAGAACTTGGACTCTAGGCTCAATGCCTTCTTCACTGCATTGTTTCATAGTCAGTCAAACAAAGGAGTCTTTTGAGAAGGGCCAGATCCTCTCAGAGGATGAAGACCAACGTGGTCATAATCATGGAGAGTGTAACACAGAAGCATTTCTTGGTCACATGGGGCACTGCCTGCCCAGGACCTTCACCTTGATGCTTTTCTTTAGCCCAGTCCCTTCACCTCCTTGAAGCCCTGTTTCCCCTCATGGGATGATAATGGTCATGATGGTGACGAGGATGATATTGATGAAGAGGAGGATGAAAATGTTGGTGGTGATGACTGGTACTACCATTGGTCAGGCGTCATGCTAAGTGCCTCATTGTTTCATTTAATTCTCAACCGCACTATGAGGTGGGCGTGGTTATCATTGTTGTTGTTGCTATTACCCCCTTTCATCAGGTGAGGAAGCCGAAGCCTGGAGAGGTGAATTAACTTCCCCAAAGACACTCGTAAGTAGTAAAATGATTTAAATTGGAAATTAAGCTCAGGCAGGTCAGCTCCAGAGGTAGAATTCTAGTACACAAATGGCAAAAATCCTAAAAACTAGTTCGCAAATTACTGAAGTTTGGGGAAAAGTAGATCATGCTATGCTGACCCCTTTGAAATGGAGGTGGTGATACTAACCAACCTTCTTTTGGGAGGGGGGCTGTTGTGGACTTCATGTTGTACCCCCTCAAAACTCATATGTTGAAATCTTAATCTCACAATGTGATGGTATTTGGAGATGAAGCGTTTGGGAAGGTGATAAGAGGGTGGAGCTCTCTTGATAGGATTAGTGTCCTCATCAGAAGAAAGAGACTAAACTAGAGCCTGCTCTCTCAGCCACGTGAAGGGACAACTAGAAGGCAGCTATCCACAAGCCAGGAGGTGCATCTCCTCAGACACCAGATCTGCCAGTGTCTCGATCCTGGACTTCCCAGCCTCCAGATCTGTGAGAAATAAATACTTGTTGTTTAGGCCACACACTCTTGTTTAGCAGCCCAAACTGACTAAGACAGGGGTTGTTCTAAAGAGAAAGTGAACTCATAGGTATGATGAGGCTTCTAAAACTACCATGTTATATGAACACTATGTAACAGTATTAGTTCACCTAGTTCTCATAACAGCCTGATAAGGTGGCTATTGTCACGATCACCTGGCATTTCAAAATGACGAAATGGACTCAGACAGTTGGGTAGCTTGTCCGAGGAATGATTGGCCTGGAATCCAAATGCAGACAGTCTGGTCCTACAGCCTGAAATCTTAACCACTACACTATGGGTGTTTCTAAAAATGATAATTCTTATTGATGCCAGACATTCCTAAGTCACAAGGGTACAGTTCACGTGCTTCCTCCCTTGAGTCTGGAGCTGGTCATAACTGATACACAGATGTTCATTTTCCCCGGCGATACCTTCAATCATCCTACATCTTAACAATCGGAAGAATACCCAGCTTTTCGGTTCCAAATTTGGAAGTGGTCTAGAAGATTAATGTGGAGATTCAAGAACGGCGCTCAGAAAGTTCTTTGAGTCTGTTTCCCTACCTGCAACCTTTTCTTAACTAGGCGTCTCAGTCTTTGGGAACTTGTTCGTTCAGAGTGACAGTGACATGAGCTGATGTGAGCTGGTGCCCAAGCTGGAATGCCAGCCAACAACACCGGGAATGAATGGGGCTGCTCCACACCGTACCCAGATGCTTAACTGGAAAAAACAAGTCACTGGGTTTTTTACAAGATAGCTACTGGGGCAGGCCCCCCAGTTCAGAGGCAAGTAGGAGATGCAGAAGATGCAGTGGGTTCACGGTGTTTGGAAAACGAACCATACCCATATCAATATGGCGGACATGCTGAGAGAGCCCAGGGATCTCCACACAGACAGTCAAGATGCAGCAGGACCCGCTGCATTCAACATAAGAAAAGGATTGTAAGTCTTATCCAGATTCAGAGATTGTTAGAATTGGAAGGAAGCCTGAATGTCACATTAGTCCAACTTCCTAATCTTGGATAAGAAAAGTGACAGCCAGGAGATAAGTGGCTCCTCCAAAGTCACGTAGGGGCTTGTCATCTCCGCTAAGGATGGTGTGTGCCAATGGAGGGTAGTCTCACCTGGAGAGCATGGTTCTCAGTGGTCACTCCCACTCCCCTTAAAATGACCCATCCACCAGGCTCAAAGACCCCTTCTGATCAGGCCCCACTATCTCTGCTGCTCACCTCCCTCCTCACGTCTACTCTGTATCCACAACACTGACCCCCTGGCTTTCCCACCTGAGGGCCTTCCCACACCCCACGTCCCTGCCTTCCCTCAAATGTCCGCATACCTCACTCTGCAGTGTGCTACAACCAGCTCAGATCAGCTCTCCTATGCTACATCTTCAGGAATTTTGTGAGACAGTTGTTAATTTCCAGTTCAATAAGTTATATTAAAAACAACTGTGATAAATGATCAAAACTTCCAAATTATTTTGCTCCATCTTGCTACTACTGAGCTCTTGAGGTTATTCATGTCTATTGTACCTACATGATGGATCCTTCCCCTGTCATGTGGGCAGCTCTTCCCAATGCCATGTTTAGTAACTTCACGTTGGTAGCTTGAAATTGGCCATAGTGGGAGTATTTACACCACAGAAACTGGCCAGTGCTACACATCAGGGCTTGATATTTTTGGTTTGCCGATTGTCTAGACTTACAAAAGTGATGGACAAAAACACTGATACTGCAGACTAAGCATAAAAGTGTGCTTTGTCGGTAGCCATTACACTGTGAATAGCACACTTGAGGAAATATTCTTCCAGTATTTAAAAACCACTATCTTATTCAAAAGAGAAGTAACTCATGCCACTGATGAAGGAGAGAAACTTAGATATTCATCTCTGTTGTTTCACTTCCTTTTTATTCATTAATGTGAAAGAAAGTATCAGCCAACTTTCATATCAGAACTACTCTTGTCAATTAAAATTATAGTTTGCCTATGAATACAAGGGTTCAGCACAAATCAATGAAAGCATTTGGGGAGAATTAATTGGCTCTACGGAATTTATAATAAAGAGCATTGTATATTTTATTATTATTCATAAACTGTAAACTATAAATATTTCTATCAGTTAAAATCATAATAAATATATATGTATATACATGCTTCCTTACTTTTTTTAATTTTTTTTTTTTTTAGAAAACCAGTCATTAAACAGTTACCCACACAACAATGGTGTCACTCCTACACTTAATCTGGGTCTCTGCTCAAATGCTACCTTCTCGAAGAGGTCTTCAGTGATCACATTAGTGGTGCCTATCATAGCTCTCTATCCTCAATTCCACTTTATTTGTCTTCATAGTATTTTATCACTACTTATTACTATATCATACATGTATCTGTTTACTTGCTTGCCATCTGGTTCCTCCACTGAATTGTGAGTTCTAAATTGGCAAACAAAGCAAAACAAAACATACTTTGCTCTGGGGGCATTGTTTCTTTTTCCCCTGCACTGAGAATAGATGCCTGGTATATAGCAGGTACTTACAAATATTTTTGAAAAAATGAATGAGTGCAAAAGGTCTTCTCAAATTAATGGCATCTTTTGTTGCAAGTAAATGCAGGCAGCACTCCAGACCCCTCTCATAGTGTTACAATCAAGGGGAACATTTGCCAGTAGTCTAGAAATTGGTGCAAGGAAAGAAAAAAAAAAAGACTTTACAGCTTCTGATCAGTGTTGTGTCACTAGCCTCTGACTATTACTTTACTTTCAATATTGTTCAGCAAAAGATGACAAGATCTACAATTATGTTTCTTATGACTTTTATAAATGAAGAAGGGAAAGCAGAAGACCCATCATCTTCAAACCAAGACTGCCCAGATCACCTGTGGGGTAATTTTCCTGCTTCTAAGGCCACATTCTAAGAGTCCTTTTAACAACCCAATGGCCACGGAAAGCAATCAGGCCAGAGAGATGTTCGCTGTCCGATGGGGAGCCAGATGAGTCAAGAGGTAGGTTGGTAAAAATGCCGTGATGGAGATTGGCACATATGTCTATGGGGCACTTGAAGAACAGCTGAATCCCCTAGGAATATTTAGTCCAACAATGAGAAGACCTAGAGGTGTGGTCTAATTAACTCCCAATATTTGGAGAGTGGAGGATTGTCTTATACAAGACTGAACTTGGTCTGTACAAGCTTAGAAAATGACTGGTGACTGAAAGTGCCTAAAAAACTTCAGTTTAATCTTTTCTATTCCTTTTAACAATTGGAACCTCAGACAATAGGATGAATTGCCTCAAAAGAGGTGGGCTGCTCAACATCGAAAGTGCTAGAGCAGAGGACGGGGATGGGTGAGGGATGACTGAAAAGAGAATCTGACATCCAGCCTGTGGTTAACCTTGGTGATGTCAATAGTCTCTATTCACCTGGAGATTTTGTCACTAAACCCAGTCTTTGTCCTTTTGCTTTCAGCAATCTACCTCATGCCTTAAAATATATATATATATATATATATATATATATATCTTTTGTTCTAAAAAAGTTTTCTAAAAAAAATTGTTTAATATTATTTTATATCATATTATTTAGCCTATGTTTAGTCTTAAAACTTAATATTCTGGGAAAACAGCAGCAGTGGCAGAATAGGTCTTTTAAATGATTTTATTGAGGTATAATCTACAAGCCACAAAATGCACATGTTTTCACAATCATCACCACAACCATTTTCAGCTTACTTCCCTCCTGCCCATTGCAGGGACTCCTGTTCCCACCCCATCCCACCCACATAATCATATAATACATGGTCTTTGGTGACAGACTTCTTTTATTTAGCATAATAGTTTTGAGATTCATCCTTGCTGTAGCAGGTATTAGATTTCATTCCTTTTTATGGCTTCAAACTATCCCATTGTATGGATATACCACATTTTGTTTATCCATTCACCAGTTAACAGACATTTGGGTTATTTCTATTTTTTGACTATTATAAACAATGATAGCATCACTGTAAAATATCTCCAACTCCCCACATAAACCAGACAGAGTTGTGCAATATCAAAAACCCATGGGAAACACAACAAAATTAGATGACAAGACCAAAAGCGCTTTGATTATATATAACATGGTAATGCATAGGTTGGAAAATATGCATATCTCAAAGTCCATTTTTATATCCTATTTAATGGAAAAAATGTTTAGAATATATATTTTAAGGTGAAAAATCAGGTTGCAAAGTAATTCATGCAGTAAGATCCCAAATATTTATATCTCTGTATATAATTATATTAATTCTAAGGTGCACATTTTTTTCCAATATCAATGGCTCTGGGCTCTGAAGTCTCAATGCGTGTTTTACAATGTTTTTAATTTACCCTCTCTGTCAAGCAGTCACTGTCATTGCATGTGTGCAAATATCAAAAACAGAAGCATTGTAATTTGCAGATTAGGTGTGAATGATTTGGGAGAAAATGAAAGACAAAATGGATCGCTCTTGAACCTCTCAGAATCAAATGGTTCAAGGTCAGGGTCAGGGAGATTGTGCATCCAATAAGATAAGCTACATTCCTGAGCACAGAATTCAAAATTAGTCAAGGTCTATATAATGAAAGTCTGCTCAGAGCCTAGCACCAATGGCTTTTTTTGTTTTTAATGGGTGATTTTGCAGTGTGCTGTCTCACCAATGTTCTTGATGGCCCAGAGATGATACTACATGGAAAATCATGGACAGCTATGAGTCAAAAGAACAAAAAGTCAGACTCTGAATATGAACAGTCTTAGGATACCTAAACAACGTACTTCATTTATATTCCTGTTTATATATGCACAAGAGTGAGATTGGATTAAACAAGGCAAAGTCTGAAAGAACTTTTTAAGTAAGTATATAATAAAAATTCTATGTGATAAGAAAAAGTGACATGAACTCTAAGACACGGGCAGGTGGAAGAGACCACTGACAGCCACAGGACACGCATGATATCAGAGTCTCGGTAGGGAGAAGCAGAAAGAAGCCATGGCTCATCTGACGACCCAGAAAATAAGTGAACCAAAAATAGCCAACAGGTATTCACTGTAATATGAGGCAGACCAGTTTGAAAATAGCTGCTGAAACTGATAGGGAAAACAGAACGTTAAAAGCAAGAATGTCCCTTAATACTATACAAGGAAAAATGTCCCTTAATACTCTACAAGGAAGAGGGTTATGACTAGGACAGAGCTTCTGGGCTGGTGGCAAAATTCTGATCTTGTAGCCAGATAACCGCATTCTAACATCTTACAACATACGAAATTAACGGATTGATTTTAAAAGAAATTTTTAGAAGTTACCATGGTTACTTGATAAAAAGCAGATTCTGTGCCCTACTCAGGATCTACCGTATCAAAGAGGTGGAGATCAAAGCCAAGAAATACTAAAGACCGTTAAAGTTTATGGGGGAAAATCTTATGATGAATTTTACTTAAAGTTATTTTTGAAAATCAACTGCATTTTAGAGTGAATCATACGTTTAGTCAGTACCAACATCTCTTCTAATTTTATAAAAGAAAATTTTGTTCAATAAAAGAGTCTCTATCTAGAGCCATCTCCTGATCTAGACTGAGACGGAGGAGGCTTGTTTCTCAGCAGTGACACAGAGCTATCTACTAGAAGGGCTGGGAAGGCCTCAGAACAAGAAGATATCCTGTTATGCAAGCCACAGCCAAGGACAGGCCGTCTCCAGGGAAGAAAGTCAAAGGCAGAGCCTAATTTTTGGACTGCTGATTCCTTATGAAAGCAGCTCACACTGTAGCCAAACCATCATCCAAACAAAGAGATCTAGAGTCTATGAAGTACCCCCCATTCTCTTCCTCCCATTCCAATTGGAGACACTGAGAACACTTAGTAGTAGGTAAGGGATGCACGGTAGCAGGACATTGAAGTTCAGTGAGGGAGGCCAGATGCACAGAAGTAGTGGGCTGGAGCTATGACCCATGTTTTTGCCACCAGTCCTGCCACCCTCCTATGGGCCTTTCCACAACCAATTAAAAGCCACAAAATCACCTTGCATTACCGTGTTTTAGAGGCACTGAACATTTGGTTAAACTAACTACGGAGACAGAAATTCTTAAGTATGCTTCGTGCAACAATTTCATAAACATTTAGTATTCTGAATCTATTTCTTTCTCTGAAACACCTACTGAGTTGATTGATAATTTATGCAAGGATGATGTTCTGCTACATTTAAATCTAGGGATGCATACTTCTGCCCTAACGTCGCCTCTAATTTTCCGTACCTCATTTTCCTTAAAGGAGTCAAAATTTGGTAGATACAAAAGAGTTACAGTAGCTAAAGCCTGAAGTTTAAAAGATAAAGAGCTGCTAGGGTCACCCGAACGTAACCATATTGCACCTGCTCTGTATAGTATTTTTATCTACTAATAGACGATTAAATGTAAATCCTAATGTACATTCCATTTTACATGCAATATGGGTTAGTTACTGTTGCTATGGAAACCTTCACTTTTGCATTTACTGATTTTAATTCTGTGACATTTGCTGACTTTAGTACAATGTAAAGTTTATAAATATAACATACAGGTTTGCAGAGGGTTTTTTTAAGTATTCAATTTGCATAGATAATCCCATCACAAATCTCTAAACACTTTAAGGGAAAAAGCATTAAACTGAGGCTAATTAGCAGTAATCAGCAAACAACAAGCTATTTCCAGAAATAACTATTTCCATCGGTCCTCAAAAATCTCCTTTCACTCACCAAATGCCCCATCCATTGTATAAATCTTCTAACCTCTGATTTAATGATGATTTCCCAGCGTGGAATTTATAAAGTAATTATATTTATTGAAAACACTTTCAAATGTTACCTCATCTTACCTTTAACATTAACCTAGAGAGAGACAGGCCAGATGTGGTTTAAAGAAAGAAATGACCTCACTTTAGGGTCCACTCCCGATCCAGGGCAAACAGTTCTTCAAATTTCAACTAGATCTTCAAAGGGTCATTACAACAAACCATCTTATTTTCCTTCTTATTCCTAGTCTTAGCCATCTTTGCTTCTTTGGAGTCTAGCACAGTTTCCATATGTGGAATATATGCATACTCTGCAAATGTCCCTAAATTGTTTTGATTCCCTGATTACCGCCACTTAACAGATATAGAAACTGAGACCCATAATCATTATGCAAAAACATCAAAAGTCACCTAGCAACTAATTTGAAAAGTAAATTCACTCATAAGAATTGATTGAACATTTATGATGAGCACCCAATACTTTTGAGGTATTCCCACAGACATGGGTGAAAATCCACCTCACTGTTACAGAGTCACAGAGAATTAAATTATTTTGTGAGTCTCCCCAGGGAAAGCCTGGATTCAGGTAGCCATACACATATGTATACAAATATAAAAGAGAGTGTGTACCAGAGCATTTTAAGTGGTTCCATCAAAGTCTGCACGTTCAAGAAAAGGAACAAACTTAACCAATATTTATTGAGCTTCTATGTTGAGTCAGACGCTGCTTAGCAAACTTAGAGCAGTCAAGTGTCTATAGTTGTACCTGGAGAAGGGAAGAAGGGATGAAGGAAAACTCTAATGCCGTACTTAAGGTTGATAGGGAAAAGGATGACAGGCCAGGAAAACGGCAAATGGGCTTAAGAGAATCACAAGAGCTTTTCAAAGACAAAAGGCACTTCAGAGAAAACAGGACCACTAATAACCAAGAAGAAACAGGGAAATAATGAGACTCAGAAATGGGGAAGAGAATAAACTCTTAATCAATCTTTGCTTTTAAAAAAAAAAAGAATGTTGAACAAACTGGTAAGTAATGAAGATGCTGTGAAAGTAGAAGCTAATCAAAAGTAGGTAAAGGGAAGGGGCTTGGGAAATGCAGAGCTCAAGGGAGGCAGAGAAGGCTATGGAGGAATTTAACAGAACGGATGGACACGGAGGTTGCTGTTACTGTTATTTCAAGTGGATTCTGGGAAGCAGGTAGAGTGAACATCATTGAACTGCACACTGATTTGGGGCTTGAGGACACAGATACATGCTGTTGGCAAGAATGGGTAGAGATAAAGTCTGTAAAGTGTCCCTACACTTATTCCAGTAACCTTAGAGTTAGGCTGGAGACCTCTCCTACCCAACACCCTCCACTGCCAATCCATCACCAAGCACTGCCCCATCCACACTCATCTGCCCCCCTGACGGGCTTCAAGTTGATCCAATTCATTATTATCTTTTACCTGGAAAACTGTAATATCCTTCTCTAATGTGTCTTCTTGCATCTGCTATTAAATCCTCCCAAATCATTCTCCTTTCAGCAACATGAGTGATGTTTTCAAAATACCATTAAAATGACTGTATTCTGTGGATTGTGGGCCCCAAGCATGGAACGCAGTGAGAATAGAATGGTGTCTACCCCAATTATGCAACTCTCTTCCCACCTGCAGAGACTTCCCTGAGCAGAGGGCAGCCAGCCTCATCCTATTCCTGCCCCAGACCAGCATCTCAGGCCTTTGTTCCCTCCAGCTGGGTTGCCCTTTTTCTTCCTCAACAAATCCAAAGCCTATAATCCCTTATAAGACCAGTTCAAATCCAACCTCTTCCATGACACGTGGCCTAAACATTCTACGGTATTCACTGTATTCTAATGACGGTAGACCATTTAGCACTGCCTTTAAAATTCTTCATGTGTTCAATGGATATGTAGTGAGTATCCATCAGATTCCAGGTCCTGGGTTAGACACTGGGTGACTGAATTAAATAAAAATAGTCCTATTTGTACATCTGGGCAGTTTCCGCACTGCAAAAAAGGCAGTTGGCCAAGGAAATAGGAAGAGGGGACTGAAATCCCAAGCACTTTGCCAAGCCCTTTGGGGCTAGTGTCTGCCAGGAAGACCAGAAAGCTTTCCCTTTGCACAAAAAAGCTCACCCAGAGGGAAGACCTTTTACTAATTCACATAAACATGACCTATAGGCTGCTGTTCCTGGAAGGACAGACCTCTTGCTTGTCTGTGTGGAGCTTAGTTAGTTGTGTTTAAACTTCTGGGCCTGCTTCCTTTCTCATAGTCTTTATTGAGTCAAGAAAGGTCTAGAACATTTCTTCTGCACCTGTGTTCTGTGTTGTTGATACAAAGATGAGCCAGATGTGGTCCCACACCTCAAGAAGGCCAGGGTGATGT
Organism: Eschrichtius robustus; assembly: GCF_028021215.1. NCBI lineage: Eukaryota > Metazoa > Chordata > Mammalia > Artiodactyla > Eschrichtiidae > Eschrichtius > Eschrichtius robustus. Next base: position 108,214,538 of record NC_090827.1, on the reverse strand, counting down.
GAACTCATGGTGGATTCTCTTTGTGCACATGCTGGTTCCCACTAAGGAACCAAAGCCATCACCAATGATAAGGCTTCAGTTGTGCCTCGTGTTATGACCCAAGGCCTGCTTGAACTTCCCTGGGCCTCAGTTTCTTCACCTGTAAAGTGGGGCACCATCTGGAGAGTTAGTGGAATTGCGGGATGAAGATCAGTTCTTGCCTTGGGTGCACCCAGGATCAAGCCATAGTGTGACTCTTGCCTGCTGTGAAACTCTGGGCTAATTACTAAGCCTCTCTCAGCCTCAGTTGCCTCATCTGTAAAATAGAGGTAATAATCCTACTTATTGCACTGCTGTGCAACTTAACTGAGACAATAAGGTTAAAGTACTCAGCTGGGAGATTGACACGCAGCAGATACTTAATAAATACACAGTATGATTACATTGTTCCTCATCTTGAATTTTTGAGATACTGCTTTTTTTCTCATCCAGTCCCCTGCCTTCAGTTTTATGGATTCCTAACCACTCAAGGCTTTGCATGATCTGTTTCCTTCCCTAAACTCCTCTCAATACTGTCTAGCTACATACCATAGTTGGAGGAGGGGGATTTTTTTTCAATTAAGATTCATTAAATGAGAACCTGGAAGTTTCACAAAAATTACTATGATTAACTCTTTGGTAAGGATGACATTTTCTACCCTACACAAAGACAATTTCTCATGGCCTAAGGCAAAAAAAAAATAGATTATTTTTGCCATATCTTGGCTTTTAAGTAGGCTTAGAAGAGTCCCCTTTTCTTCTTCCTCACCCACAGTTTAGGTTATAGTAGTTTAAGGGACCTGGCTGCAGCCATCATGGGGGCATGAATGCTGCATGACTTTATCTCCCTGTTTTGGGATATTTAAGCAGCTTAATTTCTCTAAAGATCATCGGATACACAGAGTTGTCAAAAAGTTAGCAGTGCTCTAGATTAAAAATACGAATATTTAGATCACAATTTACTCCATAATGTAAGCAACTTAGAGCATAAGCGGGCGCAGGAGTGTGTGTGTCCTGATGCCACAGTCCCTGCTGGGGTGCCTTCCATCCTCGCTGCTCTCAACAGCCCAGTCTTGCCCATCATAAGCAGACGTTCAGCTGGCTGTCTTCCCCACTAGGCTTTGAGCATGAGGGCAGGGCTTCCTGGTAGACCTCCATCACTGAGCACATAATAAAAAAAAACTCAATAGGTGATTGAAGGATGAAGGAGCCAAGGCAATCAATCCCATCCTAGACACCCCAGGGTGCCACCACGAATGTTCCTTTTTAAATGGTTTTAAAGTCAAAGCCATACTAAAAGTAACAGCAGAGTTCATTCTTCTCTCCTATTCCCCTGCCTCCATTAAAAAAAAAAAAATCATAGGAAATATAGAATTAGGACTGGAAGCCATTCCATGGCCGTTCTCTCCCCACCTGCCCCAATCTCTTGTTATACCAAGAGTATCTGGTATCCCTTCAAGGAGGCCTCAGGAGACCCGGTAATATTATATATGGCTGGGCTCCTTGGAAATACAATGGAGTGAATTAGGGCGGAGTTTTCAGTTTCTAACTATAAATGCCTTGACATATTTTCCTTTCAGACGAATGGCTGGAAATATAATAAACTATATTTTAATGTTTATTTGTTTCAAATATAGTATTTTTTTCAACGGACAAATGTGAAGTTTTGAGTCCGGAAAAAAACAGGTTTAAATAACCCTCCTAGCAAGCAGCTTTTAAAATAGTACACACAAGTGATCATTTCAAAGCAGTTTAATGCACTCAGCCAACAGGCATTAACAGTCTTTTCGGAATAACCTAACAAACACCTTAAGCTTATTTTCTAGTCTTGGTTCGGATGAATTTTAACCTTTCTTAAAAAAAAGAAACTAACGGTACTGGGACCCCTCTGAACTCTGTGATTTTAGGACATCCTGCATTTGCATTTTGAGGTTTTTTATAAAGACCGGAAAAAACAATCCCCGGACCTGCTTTCATGTGCAGGTTTTAAGACAATGGTGCCCGGAGGGTGAGGAGGCCAGAGTGGTGGTCCAGCTCCAGCCAGTGTGTGAGGAAAAGCAAGAAAAATCTTTCTGTGACTCAGCAAGGTCCCCTCAGCAAGCGAGGTGCGAGAAAAGGGGCAGGAGTCTCAATGTCAGGAGCACGTTATTTACCTTGATTGTATGTTTCATGGGGGAGACTAAAAACAGAAGCAGACAGTCCACCTAATGGGAATCAGAATAAAAATAGTGATGGAAAGGATACCTTGCAGTTCATATCTCTTCGAATCCAGAGCTGTCAGAAGAGGAAATAGGCTCAGGAAAGGGAAAGATCTATCTAAGGTCACAGGCTCAAGTTTAGGGAGGAAAGAAAATGTGAGAAGAGTCTAAGAAACGCTCTTGAACAAAATTCTTTGGCCCTCGATATGACATGAAATTCCAGGTAGGGAAGGGCACCGCCACCCTCCAATACCTCCCGGTATTGGCAGTGTCCCTCCACTGTCTCACTGAGTGTCCAAGATTTCCCTCAGATGCTGACCTATTGTCCTGCCCATTCTACACCAAGGAAACTGAGGCTCAGAGACTCATGTTACGTGGCCTGTGTGGGAAAGGATTTCAACCCGTCTTCTCGCTCCCCACCCAGCCTCTTCACTTGACTCACTGCCATCTCCCTCTGGGGTCCTGGTTCCAGGCTGGCTGCCAGGTAAGGGGGGGATCTTCCCAGAAGCCCCAGCTCATCAATTCGAGTTTCCCAATTCTGTCAAGGCAGGAGGAAAAGTCAGGGTTGGCGACCCTGGGGACCCACCCTCTAAAATGGCTGCTAAAAGTTTTGTGGACCCCACAGTGGCCTCATTGGTGGACAAATAAAGTGTCCCTAGGCAAGTTACATAACTTAGGCTTACAGTAATTTTGCGTCTTAAAAAAAAATGCCATGAAAATCCATCCTTTGCTTCAGACACGCTAGGCTAAAAATAGCTCAGTCAGCCAGTAAATGTGTGTCATTTTTCCTTTGTGCATCTCCCCATACACTGACCCCCTCCTCTCAGCAGACAAATGCGCTCCTAGACAGACTGCCAGTCTGCCCTCCACAAAGTGACCAGGGTGACCTTGCTCGAAGGCACATCATTGGTTTCACTGCCCGGGCCAAAAAGTACCTTTATCAGTTCCCTTTGCCTGAGAGTAGAAACCAATGTTGATGGAATCCTTACTACATAGTAGTGAGGTGGTGGACCAGGAGGTCTAAAAGCTTAAAGGCCTCATCCCACGAAATTCCCTAAAACAAAACCTACGAGGTGAGGACTACTCTTGTGTCATTTTCCAGATGAGGAAACCAAAGCACTGAGAAATTAAATAATCATGCCAGGGCCCTGTTCATACTCACTATACTGAAGTCCAGCAGATAGTCTCTAACGGATAGAGACCAACGGCCTCACTGGACATAACGAAGCCTTCACAACCAGCCCTCACTTCCTCTCCAGGTTTATTTCCTACCACATTCCAACCCCACCCTACGCACATATATACACACTCATACAACCACCCTAGACCTTGAGCCCCAGCTATGCCAAAACCCTCACCCTTCCGCAAACACAGCATCACCTTTTGAGACTCACTTTCTTTGCCTGTGCCTTTCCTTCAGCCAAAAGCATCCTTTCCACCACTATTCTTAAATTGGCAAATTCCCATTCATCCCTCCTTCTCTGCAAATCCGTACTGTGGTCTCACTAAGCCCTTTCAAGTCAGGCATGCTGCCCTCTTCACCTCCAGACCAGTAATATCACATGTGGTAGACTTCAACATCCGCCAAGCAAATCAGCGTCATCGTCATCGTAGTAATGAACACTCAGAGGGCGCAGGCACTATGCTCATCACTTTATAAGAATTATCTCACCTGATCCTCATAAAAATCCAAGGACGTAGATTCTATTATCATCCCCACATTATCCAGAGCACAGAAGGGTGAGTTAACTCACTCAAGGTCACACAAATAGTAAGGAGAGAAACAAGTCTGCTGGACTCCAGAAGTTAATCATTCAATGCTCATGCTATGTAGGGGACACAGTCTGATTGCATGCTATGACTGCTCTTTCCTAGAACGTGTGAGTGAGGCTTATCTATAAAATGCATATCACCCATATAAAAACAGTGATAACTCAGAATCTAGTTACAAAATGGCGGCCTCTGTGAAATGTACCTTTAAAAAAAAAGACCGCAATTGGCCACCAAGACTGTCAATTGTCATGATGGATAAAACATGAATAAGGTAGTACCTGACCCCAAGGAGCTCTTCGATCCAGTGAGGAAAATAAGATAATACTGCGTACAACTCATGACATAGCCCACTTTATGAGATATCACTTTCCTCCTTGAATTGAAGACATGTCCTTCAAACGGTATCATAAGTTAACTGGCTGTATCCCAACTACTGGTTCTAGATCAACACTAACTCTTAACATGAATTCAACCTCCCTCTTTGCAGTAGGAATTGTGCAAAAATCTTTTGATTTACAGACATTGCACAAGGTTGTGTGCTGGTTGCCTCCCGACTCAGAAATAATACAAAGGAAAGATAAACGGGGGGGGGGGGGGGGGGGAATTATCTGCCCTCAAATGGGAGGGAAAAGCTTTCTTAAAAGGAGACAGAGAGCCCTGGGTGCAAGATTTCTGACTAGTATTAAATGTTAATGGTAATCACAACAGTCACCATAGCTAACTCCTTATATCAGCAGCCCTCCAACTTACTTGGGACAAGATTGATTATTAAGAATGCTATTTCCTTGAGATCAAATCATGGTGCAAAGAAGCTGGATAATTTATTAAATATATATATCATGTTAAAAACATAAACATTTGTGTAAATAATTCAGGCAACTCAAAATTTTAAGAAGATTTAAGAACATGGTGAAATACTCATAATTTTAGTTAAAAGAGCTGGATTCAAACAGGTGTTCGGTATGTCCCTAAGCATGTAAAGGCTGATGTCTGTCTTAGATTGATATGCTAAAATGTTAACAGCAATTTTTTGCATAGTAGAACTAAAGATAATTTGTATTTACCTATTTGTACACTGCTGTACTTTACAAATATTTTATTACTGATAATGAACCAAGTTCTTAAAATCAGAAAAAGTAGACCTATATCTTAAAACATACGCAACTTTATTTTAAATAAATTGGCAAGGAAAACAGTCATAAATTCTAAAGCAATAAAGCTTAGTGATGTGTTTTTCAACATCAATAGCATGATGCTAAAGATCGATACCATTTTAGGGCAAATTGGAAAACTGGAAAGAAGAAAGGGGTTTGAAAAGGAAAAGTGTTTGTAGGGTTGAAGTACAAATTAGTGATAGGTAAGAGTGTTTGATGTGGCCACTTCCTGGGTATTACCTGGGCAGCTAGTGTTATGATTTAGAAAACCTGAGACCACTTCTGTATCCACAACAGGCTGTAGTCCAGGTAAGCGCCACCTGTGTCTGGTTTCGGCACTTCTACAATCTCCACAATCAGAAGTTTGGACTAGGTGATCACTCACATCTATTCCAGCCTTGAAATTCTAGGATTCAGCCAACTGGGGAGCCATAGGCTCCATCAAAATTTCTGTATCAGAACCTTTCAAAGGCACGTGATACACACCAACTGCTTAATTTCAATTTCGAGGAAGAAATTTCAGCCAACTGCAGGGTAATCATGGCTAACATTATAAGGCATAAGAAGGGTTTTGTGTGTGTGCGTACTGCCAAACGGTTAGCCTTGTATAAATTATTAGTGTAACTTTTGATTGTCTACACAGATTTTCAGTCTCAAGACCAAGTTTTCATGAATCCTAAGAAATGACCCATAATGGGAGGCAAAATTTAAAGCACTACCCTCTCAAAAATATAACATATATTAAAACAAATGTAAATTTAAATTATATTTCCCTTATTATGTATTAAATTAAAATTTAAAACAATGTAACGTTTGAGTTATGTAAGCTATTTCTCTAGAAAGGTTGATTAAAAATTATTATTAATGTGGAATTCTACATAAAAATCACAGGTGACCTAGTCAATGAAATGAAGTGTAGGAAGGTATGTGTAATTTAAGGAATTCAATATGAAAAATCAGGGAGGCTGTACACTGAAGTCGGTGGGACAAAGCAGCCCATTGTAACACTCGGTTGCATACATAAAGAAAGTAGAGGCTGGTAGCTTTACTACCTGTCAACCTGATCCCCCTGGCCAGACAGATGCCACATGGTGCTGTTCAGGGCATCACCAGTTCCACCCGTGTACACTGCACTGTGTTAAGGAGTAAGCCACAAGGTGTCACAGTGGATCCGTTTGGCAGGGCTGTTATCAGTCCAGACACGCAGGTGGGGCTCTGGGCTTCACCCAGTACGGACACAGCTCCCTTGGAGGAGTCCGTGCCAGGCAGCATTTTGAGAAGTGCACCTCTTTAGACAAAATGGCCCGTCAAGGCCAGTGGGTGTGTGCCCTCCAGCCCTCCCCAGGGTCCCTGTTTAGATGGCCCTGCAAAGGCACTGGTGAAGGGGAACATTTCAATGTTCTGTTGTCTCCACTGAGCTCTTAGCTAGAGCAAACCCTGAACACAGATTTTCCCCAACAGAACGGTGTGCGTGTGTCCCGTGCATTGATCAGTTCTTAGCCTTTAACCTTGGTATGTCTAAGAGTTAATTATAACCTGGACTTTGGGGGAGATCACAGCCACAAGAAGGTGTATGATTATTGTGTCATCACTATTATATGATGGTGGAACGCCCTGATGGTTCTGTCACGTATTATAAGAACCCCAAACCCACAAATCCTACATGTCACTGCAAGTTTCATTCATTAAATTGAAATATGCTTGTGCAAGCCTTGTCAGATATATTTTTAAAGATACTTTTATGGTTATTAAAGGGGAAGAGAGGAGGGGTAAGGACTATGGGATTAGCAGATACACAGCACTATATATAAAATAAACAACAAGCATTTACCATATAGCACAGGGAACTATATTCAATATCTTGTAATAACCTATAATGGAATAGAATCTGAAAAAAGAACATATATATATATATATATATATATATATATATATATATATATACACACACACACACACGTATATCACTTTGCTGTACACCTTAAACTAGCACAATATTGTAAATCAACTATACTTCAATGAAAAATAAGCAAATAAAGATACTTTTAGGAAATCAAGCAATGTTTTGCATGACTTACACAACTTAGTTTTCTGATGAGGCAGAGAAAAGGGCAGCATAATCATCATCATCATCATCATCATCATCATCATCATAGTTCCCATTAATTGAGCACTTACTATATACCAGGCATTTTTACATGCACTAGCCATTCACCTCCCAACATAAAATTCAGGCTAAGAAAATGAAGGTTCAGAAAAGTTAAATGACTGCCCTAAGATCACACAGCAAGCAAGAGGTAGAGCCAGGGTTTGGATCCAAATCTGATTTGTTATAAGTCATACTTCAGTTCAGATCTTTACATTCCAGGCACGCTACTCTTTTCATTCCAAAGAAAAAAACACTAGTGGAAAAAAAGTTGTTCATGTTTCCTAACCAGAAGGTTCACACATACACGAACAAAATCTGATTGGAGTGAGCAAATATCTCTCTCTTGTCTCTCTGTCTCTGTCTCTCTCTCTCTCATACATATGCACACACATTCACACACACACACAACACAAACACACCACACAATTCGTAAACACAAAGACATTATAAACCACATCGTATACTAATATAACTTCCCATATTTTCTGTTGTATAAATCACTTCAAATAAGCTAATTAATGGCCCTGAAAGCACTTTCCCAAAATGCAAAGTGCTCCAGGAAACGTAAGGTATTATCGTGATTCATATCATAATTCATGGCTGTGGGCCCTCAGGGAGGGGCCCAAAGAGAGAAGTAGTAGAAATAGCAAATGAGAAAGGTGTAAATATTTTTCAGCAGAAGTCAGGAGATTCCCAACAGATTCATACTACCCAGAGGGCAAAGTTCTCAGCTCAACACTTCTTTCACAGAAGAAATTCCTCTCTTCAGGCTTCTTTTCTCTGCAGGTCTGGCTGAACATTCTATCTGTAAATGCTCACCCGACTATTAGGCTTACAGATTCTTTTCCAACTGTAGTTGTCGGTGATTGTTGGGAAGATGCAAGGTAAATTCCAGTGTCAGTCTGGATAGTTCTGGTACAACGTAATTTCCTTTATTCAGCAGATATATTTTACATATCAACAATGTGCTATGGGGCACTGGGCAGACAACTGTAAAGGAGACAGACGAGGCCCTGTTCCCACGTGGCTTATACTCTATTGACACTTGAGAAATAAACTAGAAGCAAAAAAATACCAGCTTGCTATAATTCCTACGAAAAAAATGATCAGGGCATGTGATAGAAAGTGAGTGAGATTGTGTGTGGGAGGGGTAATGAGCTGATCAAGGAAGGCCTCTCTGTGAAGGGGAAATCTAAGTTGATCAGTAGAGGCCCTACTAAGTGCTAGGACTCATCCTTCATGGTCGTTATTTTCTTTGAGACATTGAATCAATTACCTGCAAATCAAGCCAACACCAAGCCAAATTCTAATTCAAATTAGATTTCCTAATACTTATAAGTGTTACTATGGAGGAATCCGCACATGCATTCTACCACTGAGGGCAAGGGTGTTGAGGTATGCACGAGCTTGGCAAGTTAATGGATCCAAAGAAGTCCCCTGTGGCTGGAGTCTGCTGAACACGTGGTAAGACGGGGCCATCAGGAAACAACAGATCAATAGAGCCTTAAAAGCCAGAGCAAGGAGCTTGGAGCTTATTCTAGGTGTGAGGGGGAGCTGGAGAGTGACGTGCTCTGATTTCTGCTTCAAAAATATCACCTTGGCTGCTTGTGGGAATATAGATTATACAGTGGAAAGAGGGAGCAGAGAGTATAGTTAGGAGACCATCCAAATCTTGAAAAGAGAGGATGGGGGCTTGTGACGTCCCCAGAACAGGGGTGGTTCCTCTTCTTCAGAGGGATCTACCACATCTTTTAACGCTCAGCACTCTGTTTTTAATTGGAAGACTATAACTTCAAACTAGGCTGGTCAAAAGTGGTAGTAAATTGAGGGCAAGGGGTGGCTGTCAGGGCTTCCAACAGAGAGCGGGTAGCCTTTACCGGCAAGCTTCTGGGCAGAGCACTGAACGGGGGAGTCAAAAGATCCAGCCCCCGGGGATGCCCATGTATGGACTTGGTCTTCACCTCTCTGAGCCTCAGTTTCCTTATCTGTTAAAGGAGAACCAGAACACATGCATCTTGGGCTTGGGAGTGGATCACATGAAGAGATCCATCTTATCTCTAATAATTGGCAGGCATTCACTACAAACACAGCGGCCTCACAGTTAGCTAAAGTAGGCTACAGGATTAGGAAGGAAACCTCATTTCCCACGAGGAAATCCAAAGACACACGATGTGGACAGACTGCCTCTTAGGGTCAGACTAGGATAGTGAGAAACCAACACATGTTGGGAGCTCTTTTCCCTCTATGCCTTTATTTTTTCTACGATTCCTAATTGATTACCTGCAAAGAAAGCCAACATCAGGCCAAATTCTAATTTACTCTCCTAATCTTATATTTGGAGGGGGGCGGCACCACCAAAAATGGGATAGCTTTTCTACTCATCCCATTGTTGTTTAGAACAATTAAACCACCATCTTCCACAGAACACGCCTGAGAAGAGTCAAGCACTGAATGGAAATTTAAATATTTTTAAGTTTAAAAAATTAAACTCTTAGATAACTATGCATAGTGTTCCACAACAAGTCCAGTGCATCTTCAGATAAGGCCACTTCAATGAATACTGAAAATATTCATTCTTTAATAGGGAGTGTGAATGTGGTTCTTTTTTTTTCAATAACCAGGGTATATTTTCCACCTCTGATTCCATCCTTTGGAATTTCACATGGTCCCTTTTGAAATGAGTCAGACATCTGAGAGGCAAATAGTCCAACCAGGTTAGGTGGATGGGGTCATCTTTCCAGCCACTGCCAAAGTCAACCGATCCAAGGAAAAAATGAATGCATTCACCTAATAAATTTCCACAGGTGAAACTAAAATCCTTGCTAGTATTTCTTATCTCAGAGAAGTGCTATATAGCAAAGCAGTTAACAGCATAACTTTTAAAATTAAACTACCATCTGTGTGACCTTAGACAATTTACTTAACCCTTTGTTTCCTCATCAGTAAGACTGCAGATGTTAGGAGTGTTAGGAGTACCAGTCTCAGGAGGTGATTATGAGGGTTACATGAGCTGATGTACAGAAAGCACTTAGCACCTTGGCCCTACAGATAGTGACCCCTCCATAGATGCTAGTTACTATCATCACGACTACTTTTCAGAAAGGTGTATATCTTTCAATATACAAAGGCACAGTGAATTAACCTAACAGGGCACTACATTGTAAGAACTGGTTTGTATGTCGCCCTTTGTTACCAAATGGTCTTAATCGTCTCTGTATTTCCAGACACAGATATTGTCATTGCCTGGAGTAAAGAAATTCTTGAAGGAAGGGCTGAAGTCTGTCACAAGTATTAATAGTTGCCTATGTTCAGATGCATGCTGCCAGAATTTAAATGTAAAATAAAAGTCTAAGCTCAGATTGATAAGAAAGATGGAAAGAAAGAAAAAGAAAGAAAGGAAGGAAGGAAAGGAGGGAGGGAGGGAGGAAGGAAGGGAGGAAAGAAGGAAGGGAGGAAGGGAAAGGAAGGAGGAAGGAAAGAAAGAAAGGAGGAAAATATTTTGGTCAGAAAATGACAAAGGTATATGTCATATCTACATCAGCTGAACACCTTTTTAAAGCTCTGTTTTCTGCTACTTTCAAAAAGAGATTTGTTTTTCCAGATCAATTATATTCCGAGACCCACCAACCAAATCCAAATAAGTAAGTTTACGAATCTTGTTCCTAACAATATTTGGGGTTGTTTGTTTTCTGTTTCGTTTGCTTGTTCAGAAAGGGGGTTTTCTGTGTTCCTCATGAAAATGGGTTAAAGTGGACAAATGTAATAAAAGGAGATTTATAGCCCTGTCTCCATATATTTTAAATTAATTTCTTTCTGAAACCCAAACAAAAAGCTAAATGCTTAAAAAATGAATACTGTTTAAATCCTATATCATAATTTACACACCAAAAGGGGAGAGATTTAAGTGTGCATTGATTTTAGGCTGATAAGAATCTGTGTTGAATGTGAGCTGAGAGATTTTTTTTTTTCTTCTTGGCCTCCTACGAATAGTTAGTTTGCAGCAATTTTTAATTAAAAACAGTTCCCATAGTAGGAAAATGGGGGGAAAAAAAGACCTCAGGAAAATAAAATCCTTACAAGAGTCCTGCAATTTGTTTTCTGAGGCCATGTAGAGATCTTGAAAAATAAGAGAGGTTGGAAGTTCTTATTTTTTAAAACTTCACTTTTGGTTTCATTTAACATTTTCAAAATAGCTTTCCTTACCACTACTAATCCCCCCTCCCCCTACTCCTCACCAACCCCCTTCGAAAAACTTGGAAAGTTCTGTGTTTAACACTGAAAATCATTCATATGTCTCAGAGTAACAGCACCATTTTTCTTTCTAAATTTCTAGGAAAAAAAAAAAAAAATCCAAGTTTATCACAAAGCAGTTTTCATTTTTTTTCCACCTATCCAAAATACCTAATCTCATTTTAACTAGGCTCCATCTGAACATCAATGATACTAAGCTACCCCATGAATAAACATGATGCTACAACGGGAAACCCTGTGACTAAAGTATATAAAAATGTAGCTGAAAGAAAAGACTGAGAGCCCTCCACCCCTCCCACCCCCTCCCCGGGGAGTTGGAGAGTTGAGCTGAAGCGGGGTGAAAGCAGCAGATTTAAATTTCAAGGTCTTCAAATATTTTCAACGTTCATATTAAATCCCATAAAACTAAAAACCGTAATTCTAATAAAATCCTTGTGTACATGGCAGCTTCCCATTGTAATCACAGTTTTCTCTTTGGGAGTGGGATGTGTAATATTGATAAAAGAATAAAAAAACCTCAAAACAGAAGAAATACATCATAGTACCCACACTTTCCTGGTGTTTGTGGTATTTTATTAAAATTAGCATACTGCCAACCTGAAAAAAATCCATGTACTTAAAAACATCTTCATTGGAATGGAGACATTTTTGGTCATTTGAATGAGGACATAAGGTAAAAAAAGTTGTCTACAATATCCAAAATTTTTATAACTTGATAAACTTTCTTAAATTCTATAAAAATCCAACATTATTAAAATCCTTTCACTAAAAATGAAGGTCACTATGATGATCTCGTATTTTACCTATACATATTTTTAATCTCATAGCACAGACTTCAGGAAATGAAAAAAATACTGTTATTTTTGTTATTACTGAAGCTTGTTACAGAACAAATCCTGAAATCTTTAGGACACATTTTTAAGTCCTATCTGACGGTACTCTGTGTGCAGTGTTAAACTAAAAATTGTGCAGTTTCGTTCTTTCAAAATACATTTGAGACAGCAAGACCATTCAAACAGTAAATGAATTTTGGAAGATCTCAAGTCAATTCATGGTAACATACACAATGGAAAACATAGCCCTCTTCCTACTGCCTGGGAATTACAGTGACCAAAACTGACACCAAGCTCCAAGAGTTTCTCTTAATTTCAATTTAAAAGAGGGGGAAACATCTATGTACTTCTTTATGAAATTCCACTGAGATTCTGGTGTTGCAAAGAAATTATATTTCCCACAATAGCCAACAGCATTTAAAACATATTTGTGTTGTTTTTGTTTGCTTCGTAATGCATTCATATTCCTTTAAAAAGAAATGAGGTCCCGTAATTTCTTAGACACTTGCTTCCCTTTGCCACAAAGATTAGGGATCTAAATTGCCTCATGATGCAATAAGTGTGGAGAATGTGGAGATGAGCACTTTTAGGGGAACTAGAAGCATGTCCCTAAAGCAGCTTCAGGAGGTACCAGGACCCCCAAAGGCATCAGAATTGTGCTTCTCAGGAAGTGTGCCAATTTCAGTGATACAGTTAAATTCTCTCTCCTCTGTCATCTACTGATTCATGATCGGCTTGTTCACAAATGTTTATTGAGCACCTACTTTGTCCCAGGAACTGCTTGCTTCCAGCACTGGCCTTAAACAAGACAGGCAGGGTCGCTCCCTGCAATGTTTTCTCCACTATGACCCTATTTTTTCAGTACCATTTGTGATTTTGAACTAAATACCGTGAGCCAAGAAGTAATGTCTGTGCTCATTACTCAAGTTCACAACGCTTTCTCATACTAAAGAAAACCAAACCCTGGACTTTGGTAAAATCTGAATTTTTAAATTAAAGAGGCCTTTGCAGATAATTTGCTTATGAGGAACCAAGATCCATATAAGTGAAAGAAACAAGTTCGAAAAAGGATTAACTCCCAATCCAGTGTTTTTTAAAACTACCCAGCTTCTGAAGGGATTTGATTGTATTTAATTGGAAGAAATGCATCAATCCCCAGGAGAGAATGCTCTGGGGGAGTCATCTGTGGAAGGAGTGTAGGTGAGCACCATGCTTCTTTACTACTTTTTTTCCTTTCCATAAAGAAGGAGGTTTCTAGGAAATTTCTGCAAACTTGATTATAATTTTTTCATTGAAACTGATTTGCTGCAATTTCTTTCTAGGCAAGTCTACGTTCGAAAAAGAATGGAGAATCGAGAGTATTACATAGGTGTGTATGTGTGTGTGAGAGCGCGATATTAGGAGTCGATGAAATAATACCATGTAATATAGAAGCAGGAACCAGAAGAGAGAGAGAAGAAAGAGAGTGAGTCTCTATTGTCCAAAATGGTTGGATGCATCAGTTAAATTCTAAAAGTAATCACTCAACAATCTATTTGATTTTGTGTGTGAATAAACTGATAACTCTTGTTGGGTATTACTGCACTTTATTCCAACCAATCCCTCTCTAGGGCTCAGAACAACTTTACCATAAATAGTCACCATTAATATTGATAAGTGCACAATGTAACTTTTTCAAGAAGTTATTTTTTTCTAAATATTTTTTCCATTACAAACTTTGATCAAAATCTAATATCGAATGTTAATATTTATATATCTTAGGAGCAATTATTTGATTCTCTCCTTTTTTTCATATGAAATGAAAACAAACTTATGGCCTTGGGTTCGTGACATCCTTTACTGCTTGGCAAAGAAAAAAGGAAGTGTCAGAGCAGTTATTTGGATAATTATAAAAAAGATCTAATTAAGGGAAGAAATGTTCAGGGTTGGCTCTAGAACATACCAGAAAACAGTTCTCAGTGCTTTTCTGTCAGTTAGCGAGGTTTAAAAAAATCTTTAAGATTTGTCATAGCAAGCTTTCCTCTCCAGTATCTTGAGCTGTGAAGCAGGTTTTCTACTTAAAAGTAATACCCCAGAATCCAAAAGTTAGGAATTCCTGAGTTTAGCTCTCACAAAAGATAACGTGCCAGTTTTAAGAAACAATACTATGAATGGGGGACTTTCAAAGGTTTTCTCTCAAATGTGAAACAAATGTGGGGACCTTATTGCATCCTGCAGATTTTTATGAGGGCCAGGATAGAGAAGTCTTCCAGATAAGTATTCTAGCTCAGAACTGGCCAGGTGATAACTAAGGGACACAGGAGAACACAGATATCAGAGAAATCTGCCTGCTCTCTTAACCGAGAAGGATGGAAGAAAACCTCCTTCTACAACTCCTCAAAAACTTTCTAAAATGTAAGATGGACACGGGTTCTTTTTAAATCCTGCTGCTGTTCAAGAATTGATCCATAAAGACCCCTGGTCTCTTTTTTAAAACTAATCATATTTTTAAGACTTTTTTTTAACTCCAAATCTGTGTTGCAATTATGTGTGCCTGAACTGTATGACATTTTCTGTCCTCCTAATTCTGAAAGCAGGCTGCCACAATCAATAGTTTGTGCAAGAGTTTAAGATTCCAATACACAGTTGCAAAGATCTGAATGCAATATACAAATTGTAACATATATACACAACTACACACACACAACAACACACAAATATCATTTTCTGCCAACAGCTCACCACCCTTAGCACGACAGAGTTTACACTTGTATAAAAGCTACTGGCTTCTGGGGAGAGCAAGGGTATTATCAAGTACGCTTAACATCTATGATGTATTAACATATAAAGAAAATAGCAGTGATAAAGACAGCCCAGCTTTTTTTTTTAAAATCAGTCCTTGTCCAGCAGTTAGCCAATCAGAAAGCAGGTCACATCTTGTTAGCTATATTAAATACATTAAACATCATGAATTCTCCATGGCTCTGTTAACAATTCAAGCAAGTGTGTTTTATTTTATCGTACAACCTTGAGTCCCTTTCCAGAATTGAGAGTCAAGCTTCTACCTAAAATTCTACCAAAGCTATTCCCTGAAAGCTCTTTGCCATCAACCCTCCGGGTATCTGTACTCTGCAGAGAAGACAGAATTCCCAGCGATTTCTACTTCCTAAAGTGACTTTGGTGCCCCTATAACAAACTCCTTCTCAGAACACTTCAACACAAAGCCCCAACTTAAAGGCAAATGGACAGCCCAGCAGTAGGACCTACCAGCCCAGCCAGCACAGAGGAAAAGTCAACTGGCATTAAATATTTAAATTGCAGGAGGCGGTCTGGAGTTTTGCATTTACAAAGTTCTGAAAGTCCTGTCTCCTCTCTGCTCCCAGAGTTGCTTTCGAGTAGGTGAGGCTTCTCTCTGGGGCACAAGATCACAATATGCAGAAACTCAAGCTGACTTGAACTCTGAGCCAGCTCCCGTGGAAGTGAGAGCTCCTGGGAGACACTCCCACCGGCGAGGAAAGAAAGTCAAGAACCCCTTGCCTCAAGCAACTGGTTTCTGAATTTAACACGGAAATAGACAAACATGCCCCTCCAGGGCTAGTTCTGAAAAGTACGAAGGGTGGTTCTTCTGCCCTTTTCACCTCGATTTTGATGACTTTGAAAAGCAAATGCCGGTCAAGCAGACTTCCTCTGGGATTTGTTTAAAAAAAAATTATTTTGCTGGATGCAAATGATCACCAAATCCCTCGGAATTCTATCTCAAGAAACGCTAAGGGGACCGACTGAGAGCCTGAAAATGCCAGAGTTCTGGTAGAGCAGCACTTTTGGACACCCGGCAGGCGAATCAAGTGCTCGGTTGTCTATTTCAAGATTCCGGCAGAAACTGTCCCCAGCTCCAAGAGTTGCTGTGCCTGGAAACCCAGCGTTCAAACTAGTGGATTCATGCTGGCGCTCATTTCCACGTACGTGGTAGTATCTAGTGGGACACTTCCCGCAGAATGCAGCCAGCCACCCAGGAAAAGCTCAGGCACAGTTTGAAAAAAAAAACACACACACACACAAACACACACCCAAGGTTGAAGTACTTACCTCTGTGCGCGACTGCAGTCTCTTGTTCATCTCATAGATTCGGTACTCTGGTTGTACCATGTAGGGTGTATGTCTCCTATAAAATGGGCCAAAAGGAGAAGAATAGAAGGGGTCATGTGGTGTGCTGGACATCTTGCCTGCTTGTCGAAAATCAAGCTAAACAGAGTAGCAGTAACGTCCATGCAGAGCACATGGGCTGTGTTCTTCACAGTACAAAGTAGCCGC
The DNA here is from genome assembly GCF_028021215.1 of Eschrichtius robustus. Classification (NCBI taxonomy): domain Eukaryota; kingdom Metazoa; phylum Chordata; class Mammalia; order Artiodactyla; family Eschrichtiidae; genus Eschrichtius; species Eschrichtius robustus. The sequence goes on along the minus strand of NC_090827.1, from coordinate 108,197,872 downwards.
ACGCACACGCTCGCACACGCGCGCGCACACACACACACAGAGGCAGGCAGGCAGGCAGGCTGAACACACTGGCTGGGAACTGCTGTGGGAGCCCTCGGTAGCGAGAGAGAGAGACGGAGAGCAAGCGGGAGGGAGGGAGGAGGGAGGGAGAGCTCTCGGGAGGGGAGGGAGAGAGCAGGAGCTTCAGAGAGGGAGGGAGGCTGGGAGGGAGGAAGGGAGGGAAGGAGGGAGGGGCGGGGGGAGAGAGAGAGGGTAGCTGGATAGCTTTAGGCACCACTGCTTGTTTTTAAAGAAGCAGTTTGTGGAGAGGTCATTTCCTGTCCACACTGTAGACTAGTTCAAAAATATAATTCTCCTCACAGCCTGACAGAGGTCTAAGGTTCGGTTGGATTATTTTCCCCTAGCCAGGACCCTTCACAACCTGATTGCTGAGCTTGTTAGCATATAGGTGGTTTAACCGCTGCCAGAGCCACTCACCCCTGACAGCCGCACCGTTGTAATGGTTCAGAAACGTGATGACTACAAAATACAGAAACGGGGGGGTATCGTGGTCCCCGGTAACTGAGCTGGTGATTCACTCCCATGCAGATTTCCCTCTGCACTAATCTTCCTCTATAGTTTTGATTTTGCTTACTGTTGTTCCAAGCAAGAGCTTGTTAGAGTCTTTGCATTTCAACCCCTCCTGACCCCTTGCCCACCCCAATCACCCCTCTTCCCAACCCCCTCCCTCTCCTTCTCCCAAAGCTTCATTCAAGCTGGTTTAAGGGGGCCAGGATTCAGGTCACTGAAGCATTTTCAGGTAAAAAACGATTATTTGGAATGTGGAATGCCTAAGATACACCCATGGTGCAATGGTCTTCTTTCCCTAGGAGAGAGAAAAAAGAAAAAAGAAAAAAGAAAAAAAAAAAAAACCCTGCCAAAGCAGACCTCCGAGTAAGAGAGGAAAAGCAAGAAAGAGAAAACTCCCACAAAAATGACCATGGAAAATTCAGTTGAGTAGGAAATTACAAATAATTGAATGGCTCATCCACAAATAACATGTCCAACTCTAATGGAGACAAGGTCTTTATTTTCTAAGATTGGTCAAGTACATGAATCTTTGCTCAATTGCGGTATGTGATAACTGGGAGAAAATTCGCACAGCCCATGGGAGGGGAAAGGATGTCTATAGAGATTAAATGATCTGTATGGCAATCAGGTTCTGCTGGAACCAATGATAACCAGACATCTACCCCTTAAACAAAGCCCAGATGCAGAAAATGTAAATGTTTTGGGCTAATATCTAGCTAGGTCAGTGGTATTGAGGAAAGAAAGCAAAGACCACCAAAAAGCTTAATGCATACAAGACTTAAATGTAAATGCATGCAAATGAGACATTTCTTCTTTTTAATAAGCAGATTAATTAACTTTCTGCCCCAGTCATGGCTTGGGGTATATCTAAGTCACTAGCCAACAGGGGATAAGGTATTGCTAATTCTGCAATTTACACTCTTAAGAATACTCAGGCATAGAAATGCCCCCAAATTGCGGTCTTGATTAGTCCTTTTCCATAAGTGCATGAAATGTTTGCAGAGTCCACCCCAAAACCAGTGCAGCCCAATACAGTAACGTCTCTTGCCAGGATGAGATTAGGGAAGGCATTACAGTAAGGCTGCTTGGAACTCTTTCCTTCAAGAGGACCCCAAGGCAGGCCAGCACATTTGGTTTCAGGTTTCATTACAAATCCAAAAGCTGGACCAAATTTGCTGCAAGGTTTGTCAAAACACACAACCTTCTAAAGACAGGAATTCAAACAAATTTGGCGTGATTTATGTTTTGGAATGATGGCCACTGCAAAACCTAACCATTCCTTGTGTTTAAATTCCCAAACTAAAGATGGTCCAAGAGTTTAGTGCCTGCCCACGTTTGTGTTTACGTGGCTGTTTCAGCCCAAGAATTAAAGTAACACCTAGCAGGACTGTGCAGTCCAATATTGGATCAAAAACGGGAAAAGCTCAAAAATCCATTCAGGGAACCCCTTTCTGAATAAGGTTGAGTCTTGCTCTCATTAATTCTTGTGGACTGTTCCAAACTATAATTGGAAATATTTCTTCCTGTTAATACCTAAACATTCCAAATTCAGAAATATCTGAAATTGCTCACAGAGCCACAATCCTCTTCTAACTTGTGATTCATCCTTATTACAACCAGAAGGTTGATTATAGAAAGGGAAGTAACTGTGCCCCATGTTTTCCCTTCAGTGTTTTCTCCGCTGCCGGTAGAAAAATGCCCAAATTCATTAAGACCTGTTCTCTGTCTCTCTGTCTCTTTCTGTCTATCTCTGTCTCTCTCTGTCTCTCTCTGTCTCTATCAAACACACACACACACTATTTATTTGTTTGTTTGTTCGCTATACTCCATCTTCCTGTAGTTACTATCTCATTTCATGCATGCACACATTTGTACTCTTTGTCCCTTGTTTACCTGCAGACTCCTACTCATCCTCCTATCCAATTAAATTGTCCCCTCCCCTGTGAGCCTTTTTTCCATTGCCCATTCGTTAATGCATTTATTCTACAGATACTACACTGGCGTTGGATGGGGGCATGGGCTATAGCACTGGCCAGAACACATTTCAACCCTGGTTCTACCACTTACCTGCCTTGTGAACCTGAGCAAGTGACTCGATCTCTGTATGTCTTAGTCACCTCATTTTTAAATTGGAGAGAATAATAGCAACAATCCTTTAGATTGCTGCAATGGATTAGATGAGATAATGCACTAGAATGGATTAGAATCCACACATATGAGTGTTCAAAAATGTTATTATTAGTAGGTACCTAACATATGCTTAGGTGCTAGGAAACATTGGGAGGCCAAGGTGGATATAGCAGATGGACTCCCTGCTTTCCTGCCCCTTGCAATGGGGGGTTGGGGGTACAGGTAGCACAGAAGAACTAATAAGCCTTTGGGAACATAATTTCAAATTGTAGTGCATGCTATGAAGGAAACAAATAAAAGGAAGAGATAGAAAATAATTTACCCCTTTGGGTCAACACTATATCTTTTATTTTCTTCTATTGGAGAATTTACACGTAAATGTAGTAATTGCTATTGTTTATTAAGTCCTTACTATGTGGCAGGCACGGTGCTGACTGGTTTACACAAATATTCTTTGTTAATCTCACAATAAACCTATGTGATTGATGGAACTACTCTCCCCATTTTACAGATACAGAGACTAGGATTTGGAGTTGCTAAGAAATTCCTTTAAGATCAAACAATTAATTAGTGACAGGGACAAGATTCATACCAGTTTGCCTAGGTCTTAAACATTTTGCTGCTTTGAACCCAGGTCCATCCTCCTCATCTTTAGGGCATCTCTGTTCTTTGTCCCCAGTGGCCAGCATAGTGCTAAGCCCACGGTAGGTACTCAAGCCATACGCACAGAATTAATTAGAAGAAAGGGCAAGAGGATGAAGTGGCTCTTATCACCTTGATCTTATTATTTGTTATGCTCAATTTCAGACGTCCATTGTCCCCACGTCCCCACGTCTACCCATTCTCTCTGAAGCCTCGCCAAACTATTCCCACTTTTCTCATTGTCCAAATCTTCCAGCACATACTCCCAAAGTTGCACTGTTAGATGTTTAATCCTTTGCATTATCAGGTTACCTGGTTGGTTTTGTCACTTCCCTGCTTCTTTTTTTTTTTTTTCTGGATTTTCTTATTCTTTTTTTTTAATTTTTATTTTATATTGGAGTATATTTGATTTACAATGTTGTGTTAGTTTCAGGTGTACAGCAAAGTGATTTAGTTATACATATACATATATCTATTCTTTTTCAGATTCTTTTCCCATATAGGTTATTACAGAGTACTGAGTAGAGTTCCCTGTGCTATACAGTAGGTATATATGTATATGTGTATACATATACATGTGTATATGTTAATCCCAACCTCCTTATTTATCCCTCCCCCTGCACTGAGGGACCAGCTATGACTCATCTTATTCTGGCCCAGGGCTGAGCCTGAGAAGTGAAAGAAATGTCCTCATTTGAAGCCTGCAAATCAACTCCTTTAGGAAACCATAAAGAAATTCAAGAAGCAATGTTTGTATACCATAAAAGAATGAACAAGTCTAACCCCAATGCAACAGTTCTATGACCCCCAAAATTGAACCATGCTAGTTTAAATATAGTTTTGCATGTTGAGTATTGAATAAGCCCCAAAAGTCCTCTCACAGACATTCAGGATGCTCTAAAATCTGGCCCGACCTTTGAGCTTGGGGCTTCATCTTGATATATTCACCCTAGGTTTAACCCATAGAGTGCTTATTTTTCCTTGAATTTGAACTACTTGACAACAGTTTATAAAAATAAAGAATTTCACATAAAATCCAGATTTTCATCCTCTCTTGAAAAATCCTAAGCTCTGGCAAGCCTTGGCCGCATCCTTGCCTGCGTGGCAATGTGCAGTGGGACCGATTAGTGCTTGTCCATCCACCACGGTTTCCATCACTCCATGGCCTTCACCAGTTAAGGTCCCTAATTTCCATTTACCTGCCTCATCCATCCAGGTGTTGAAGTCATTGTCCCTTTCCTTAATCTATCTGATTGCACCGTCTCCAGTTCCTTCTACGAAACTGCATTTGCTTTAGAAAGCTAGTTTTCTTACCACTCTTTGGTTGTCCCTCTCTGCCTTTTCTTACCTATTTCTGTGTCTTTTATTTTTCTTTCTGCCTCTTCATCCCATAAGCATTTAGCTAACATATGCGTGCAAGATACGGCTGAGATGTGATAGGGGGATAAAGATTAAAAAAGACATGAATATTCTTTTAGAGGATGGGCTTTGGAACTTCACTGACTTGGCTTGAATCTGGAATCCTGCATTTAGCTGTGTGATCCTGAACACTTAATTTCTCTGTGCCTCAGTTTTCTAACCCGTAAAATGGGCTAATAACAATCTTATGGCCTTTATGAGAATTAAATAAGTTAATACATGTAAATTGACTAGAACAGTACTTGGCATTTAGTAAGTGTTCATAGTTGTTACTGTTATTATTAGAAAAAGTAACAGGCATTACCCAATCTCAGAAATAAACGTAAAATGACACTGTGAAGTGTGGAGGACAGGCTCAGAGAGGGAGTAGGCATTAGCAGTAGAGATAAGGCAGAACAAATCTACGGCATCCTATGGTAGGCATCTTTAAACTTTATAAATGAAATGCTAATTTACAAAGAGCCTTCAAGGAAGGAGGTATCTGTTCAAACTAGTTAAGTCAAAGAAAGTTTCACAGAGGAGCTGGCATCTGTGTTTATCCTCGAAGGATCTGTCAGAGAGATAAAGATGAGCGTCTGTGGAAGGTCATGCCAAGCAGCAGGGACACTACAGAAATGAACACGCTTGACATCAAGCAAAATCAAGAAACTTTGCGAAAGTAGAGACAGCAAAAAGGTGTTGAAGCCCAATTTTAGAAGGTCTTAAGTACCATTTTAAGGAATTTGCAGTTTATTGCATGGGCCCTGAGGAGCCAGTAAATGACAAGATAAGTGCTTGGTTTGAGCAAGAGGACTTGTGGATACGAGGTGGGTGGATTTGACTCAGACAGACCCAAGAACTGAAGGATGCTCTGGGAGGCGGATTTCAGCCCAAGGAACCCCTAACACACAGTTACTCAGTAACTTCTCTCTGGACTAGGTAAAACAAGGCCCAGAACAGAGGCTGAAAGACTCCTCTCATTGCTCTTGGCTATTACCTGGAATTAACATGATTGATGACTTTGTGGAATTCCCAAAGGCCATCTTCTCATCAGTACTAGTTGTTGTGGTTCAGGCATTTCACATTTGCAAATGGAGTTAGTCCGCGGCTGAGGAGAGCATTGCTGACTATCATGAAGAGCTTGGAAATCTGTCTCAACCCTGCAATTTTGGAGACGTCTTGGATTTCCTTTTTTTGTGGTGTTTCCTGTCATTCTCTACTGTCCTCTTGACTAAACCAAATCTAATAAGTAATTGTAATGACTAAGAAGGCCATAGCCACTGAGAGCAGCTCATTTCTTGAGGAGCAACAGTAAAATCCAACCCCACAGCATGGACCATCCAACATTCATTTCATCATTCCACAGGTGTTCACCAAGTGCCCACCATGTGTGGGACCCTCCTCCCTCAGACTCCGTGTGATCTGGCCCCCTTCTAGCCCCTCCAACCACATCTGTGCCTCTCTTACCTCCCAGGACACTCCACCCCCTTCATTCTCAGGACACACTAAATGCTTTCCTCTAGATTCTAGAACCCTCCTCTCTTTGCCCCTGGCATGGCTCCTCCTTAGCCTTCAGTCTCAGCTCAAGATGTTACCTCTTCAGAGAGAGCCATTCATGACCAAATATCTAAATTCCCTATGCATGCACCATCACTTTCTATCATTGAATTCCTTTTGGTAGATCTCTGGTCATTATTTGTAATCATGTCTGTATTTGCTATTTACTTTTCTGTTGCTTGTGTCCACCATGAGATTGTAAATTCCACGAGTGCTGATGATGTGTTGGTTTTATCCACCCATGTACACCCAGAATTTAACATGCTGCCTGGTACATGCGGGCGCTCAGAATATTTCTGTAAAATAAATGGATAAAAACTTATCAGAATGAATCCCAAGGGTTGTCCTAGCAATTTACATCCTCTAGTTCTAGGCCAGTCTATCCATAATATATAGATAAAAAGCAAATGTATACGGATGGATAAAAGCTATTATTCATTCATTCATTTACTCACTCAGAAAGCATCTACTGGTTATTTAGTACAAGTCAGGTACTATGCTAGATCCTGCCCCAACAAAAATGGGCAAATGTGATAACTTAAGAAACTCCATTTTCAGAAGTCATTACCCTATAAAGCCCTTTGTCATCATGAATTGTTCAATATCCAAAAGATCTCAGAGCTGCTGTTTAGAGTTCTGTAATCTACTTCTGACCCATGCCTGGCCATGTGGCCAAATGTCAAAGACACTGCACTCTGGATTCAGTTTTGTCACTTCCTCATTGTGTGAACTAGATTTCACATAATTATTGATTCACCAAAGTTAGCTTTAGTTTCTTTATTTGTAAAGTAGAAATAATAGTATTAATTTCATAGGGCCATTATGGGAATTTAGGAAGAATACTTTCTACTCAATAACAATAACTAACCCTTACATAGCTGTTAAAAAGCATCAGGCATTGTTCCATGCATTTTTTATATATTAATTCACTTAATCCTTGCAACAATCTCATAATATAAGGACTATTATTCTTCTTATTTTATAGATGAGGAAGCATAGACACAGAGAGGCTGAGTAACTTGTCCAAGGTAACCCAGGTGGTGATGGGTGATGGGTGAGATGGTAACTGCACCCAGGCATTTGGGTCCTCTCTGTTGAGGCTCTCGACCAATATCGTCCACAGGCCCTTGTCCATCTGCACACTAGGTTGTGAGCTGTTTGAAAGCAGAGAACAAGCCTTTTCTAGTATATGGTGGCACAGACATGCAACAAACTTTGTCACGAAAACAGAAAAACATAAATGTGAAGATGAATACAATGTATCATTTGGGACTTTTAATTGCAAGTACAAGAAAAACTTACTATTACAAATGTCATCATCAAAAAAGAAAAGAAGTAAATTTATTGGCTTATGTCATTGGAAAAATCAGAAGTATCTGAATTCAGGTACAGTAGGATCCAGGGGCCCAAATGACATCCTCAGGACTTGGACCCTGTTGCTGCTCCTATAGGCTTTCCTTATTCCCAGGCAGGCTTGTCCGTGTGGTGACCGCAGGCAGAGCTGGGTTTACATCTGCCCAACTTAGTCCAGCAGAAAGAGAGGTTTCCTCTGCAGGAGTTTCCAAAAAATGCTGGCGTTGAATCTCATTGCCTGGTCTGGACATAAATGCACACATCTACACTAATCAATATGGCCAAGAGGGTGGCCAGTCTTGGGTCACATGTCTACCTTTTCAGCCTGGGTCGGAGTTGGCCCTTCTAAATCCAGAGACCAGATGAAACCACAGCGTCCCGTTACCAGAAGGTGGGTGCGGCGGGTTGGACTGTATCCCTGCAAAATATGTGTTCAGGTCCTAACTCTCAGTACCTGTGACTATGATGTTATTGTAAACAGATGGATGCAGTCAAGTTAAAATGAGGTCTTATTGGATTAGGGTGGGCCTAAATCCAATGACGGGTATCCTTATCAGGAGAGACACAGAGACACAAACACAGACAGAGAGAGAAACTGAAATGATGCTGCTATGTGACGAGGAACACCAAGGACAGCCAGAAGCCACCAGAAGCTGGAAAGAGGCAAGGAAGGATTCTTGGCCAGAGCCTTCAGAGGGAGCGTGGCCCTGCCTGTACCTTGATCTCAGACTTAGAGCCTCTAGAACCTTGAGAGAATACATTTCTGTGGTTTAAGCCACTCAGTTTGTGGTGCTTTGTTACAGCAGCCCTCGCACTCTAACAGAGAAGGGAAATGGACCCGGTGTGCCCAGCCTCCCAGATCCAACCACGAAGAGGCCAGCTTAGCTCAACACAATGGGTTAGAAGTGGAGGCCAGGAGACATTGCGTGTGTCTCTTCCTGTACTAATAAGTGTCATCATAATAACAACAATAGCATCATTTACCGATTGCCTACTAACTGCCATGCAAATGTAGAGACTGGTGCTGTATATAAATTTGTATTTTTCACAACGTCCCTGATGAGTTGGACACCTTTCCCTCTAGGCATGATGGCGGTACCATACACAGAATGTGGTCCTCCTTGTTAAATGATGGATAAGATCCCTGAAGGCAGGTTTCGCATTTTATATGACACCCTCCCAAATCTCTCTCTCTCTCTCTCTCTCACACACACACACACACACACACACACACACTGTGCCACACCTCTAAACTGTGCTTGCATCAAATAAAGTGGGTGACAAATATTTCACAAGTTCATGAATGACAGTCCGTGCTAGCGAAATCTGTTACACAGACTCTTTTCTAACATATTAGGAATTATTATCCATTATATCAAGTCTGTCCTCTGTTCTCCCAGACCTTGCTTTTAGTGCTGCCTCCCTAGCTCCCCGACCATATCCCTCCCTCCCCCCGCCCCCCAATCTGCCAGAAATCCCTTTGCTCCTCCAGATCTCAGCCACAGATCTCCTGCCTCCTTCTCTCTCCCTTGGGCTTCACAGAGAAACTTGCAGGTTGGCTGCCAACACCCAGAAGACAACCTGGCTGCCCAGTGCCCCAAAGCCTGCCAAGGACAAACGTCTACCTGCAACTTGGACCCAGAGACTCATTCTCAAACAAAAGAACCCCCTGATGCCCGAACTTGCTTGGGATTGACTTCTGAGTCCCTCTATTATTAGGACTGACATCTGAAGTGTGACTGTGTTTTTCTTTCATAAAAGCCCTACCCTAATCCAAGATCAAACAATTTATTTTGGAAAGTAACAGTACATAATGGTACCTTTTCCAGCACCGGCCAGGTCTCCCCCTGTCATTTGCCATAGCCTTTGAAGTATTTAATAGCCGAGGTAACTTGGGGAAGCAACTGGGCTCCTGAAAGCGGCACTTAGTGTCTCTGCAGTTTGCTAGGGACTTATCATTTACCACTGCTTTTATCAGCCCACTTTTTGCTTTTATCTGCTTTGTTTCCCAAGCGAATTGTTGTTATCTAGTTTTCTACACATCTTTTCTGAGGGCTGGGGAGGATTTCCTTAAGTGAATGGTCCTTAACTGATCCCACTGTCTCCCTATTGACAAATAATAAGGGGTACAATGTGATGATTTGACGTGTGTATACATTGTGAAATGATTCCCACAGTCAAGTTAATTAACACGATTATCACTTCACACATTTTTGTGGGTGTGGTGATGGCAGATGTTTTTGTACACCCACATTTATCCAGAACAAAATGCTAAAAGTAAAATCATCTTAAGACAAAGAGTATGTACTTTATAAATCTTTAATTACATGTTACCAAATTGCCCTATAAATGAATTAGATGGATATAGTCCCACCAGAAGTTTCTAATTTTGACTTAGTTGTTATGTAGGTAAGCATGATACATACTTGTGAAGGAAATTCACATAATACTTCAAAGTATGAAGGAAAATGTGAAATGAACCTGATTTTCTCCATTGCATACACTCTGCAGAAGGACCCAGCAGGTCACCTCTGTGTCAGCCCTGCATCTGCCACCCCCACTGGATGCTGGTAACAGAGCATCCACAGTACAGGACTGTGGCTGACAGATCCCTGATTCTTTTCTCATTTCCCACAATCATAAGAAAACAGAACAAGGACTATCTGGCATTCATCCTTCAGGTCTGGATGTAAATGTCACTTCCTTAGAGGGCCTTCCTCAACTCCCCAATCTATACTTCAACTTTTTCTTTGACTCATTAACAAGACTAAGAGGCCCTGAGCCTCCAGCATAGAAACTAGCACCCACACAGTATCTTGTACTTAACACATCATGACAAACTAGGTCTGGATGCAATGACTGTTGATTGGTATGTAGTGAACATTTCAAAACATATGATATATTGTGAGATGTATTATCAGTTACAACCCAATTTCAAAATGAATCAATCTTTCATATACACAATGACGTGTATGCTAAGGACAATCGAACAAACATCTGTTGGCACCACAATGAATCAGGTATTAGTTAAGCATTGGAGAGTGGGATGGTTAATTTTATGTGCCAACTTAACTGGACCAGGAGGTGCTCAGAGAGTTGGTCAGATATTATTTTGGGTGTGTAGGTAAAGGTATATCTAGATGAGATTAACATTTGAATTGGTAGATTGAGTGAAGCAGATTGCCCTCTCTAATGTGGGTGGGCCTCATCCGATTAGTTGAAGGCCTGGGGGAAAAAAAACAAAAAAAAAGCTGACCTTCCCACAGTAAGGGAGAATTTTTCCTGCCTTCACATTGGAACTGAATTAGCTCTTCCTAGGTCTCAAGCCTGCCAGTCTTCAGACTGGAACTAAAACGTTGACTCGCCTGAGTCTCCAGCTTGCCGACTCACCCTGAAGATCTTGGGACTTGTCAGCCTCATAATCATGTGAGCCAATTTCTTATAATAAACCTCTTTAGATAGAGATAGAGAGAGAGGTATACCTCCCATTAGTTCTGTTTCTCTGAAGAACACTGACTAATACATGTTTTGGTATTGAGAGAGGTTCTAGAGAAATGGAGGTGTAAGGATGAGTTTTCTGAATTGGTTCTGTAGTTTCTGGAATTCGCTCTCTGATTAGATTTAAATATATATATTTTTTAATTTCTACTTTTTATTGAAGTATAGTTGATTTACAGTGTTTCAGGGGTACAGGAAAGTGGTTTAGTTATACATATATATCTATCCTTTTTCAGATTCTTTTCTATTATAGGTTATTATAAGATACTATAGTATATTATAGTATAGTTCCTGTGCTATACAGTAGGTCCCTGTTTGTTATATATTTTATACATAGTAATATTTTATATATTGTGTATATTTTAATTCCAAACTCTTCATTTATCCCTCTACTCTCTCCCCCTTTGGTAACTATAAGTTTGCTTTCTATGTCTGTGAGTCTATTTCTGTTTTGTAAATAAGTTCATTTGTATCAGTTTTTTAGATTTCACATATAAGTGATATCATATGGTATTTGTCTTTCTCTGTCTGACTTACTTTGCTTGGTATGATAATTTCTGGGTCCATCCATGTTGCTGCAAAAGGCATTATTTCATTCTTTTTTATGGCTGAGTAATATTCCATCATATATATACCATATATATATTATATGATATATATATATATATATATATCTCACATCCTCTTTATCTATTCATCTGTTGATGGACATTTAGGTTGCTTCATGTCTTGGCTATTGTAAATAGTGCAGCAAAGAACATTGGGGGTGTATGTATCTTTACGAGTTAGAGTTTTCTCTGGATGTATGCCCAGGAGTGGGATTGCTGGATAGTATGGTAACTCTATTTTTAGTTTTTTAAAGAACCTCCATACTGTTCTCCATAATGGCTGCATCAATTTACATTCCCACCAACAGTGCAGGAGGGTGCCCTTTCCTCAACACCCTCTCCAGCATTTATTATTTGTAGAATTTTTGATGACGGCCATTCTGACCAGTGTGAGGTGATAACTTATTGTACTTTTGATTTGCATTTCTCTAATAATTAGTGATGCTGAGCAGCTTTTCACGTGCCTGTTGACCATCTGTATGTCTTCTTTGGAGAAATGTCTATTTAGGTCTTCTGCCCATTTTTTGATTGGGTTGTGTTTTTTGTTTTGTTTTGTTTTTTTGCTATTGAGCTGTATGAGCTGTTTGTATATTTTGGAAATTAATCCCTTGTCAGTCACATTACTTGCAAATATTTTCTCCCATTTTGTAGGTTGTCTTTTTGTTTTGTTTATGTTTTCCTTTGCTGTGCAAAAGCTTTTAAGTTTAATTACATCCCATTTGTTTATTTTTGTTTTTGAATCTATTACTCTAGAAGGATCCAAAAAAATATTGCTGCAATTTATGTCAAAGGGTGTTCTGCCTATGTTTTCCTCTATGAGTTTTATAGTATGCAGTCTTACATTTAGGTCTTCAATCCACTTTGAGTTTATTTTTGTATATGGTGTTAGAGAATGTTCTAATTTCATTCTTTTACATGTAGCTGTCCAGTGTTCCCAGCACCACTTATTGAAAAGACTGTCTTTTCTACACTGTATATTCTTGCCTCCTTTGTCATAGATTGATTGACCATAAGTGCATAGGTTTATTTCTGGGCTTTCTATCCTGTTCCATTGATCTATGTGTCTGTTTTTGTACCAGTACCATACTGTTTTGATTACTGTAACTTTGTAGTATAGTCTGAAGTTAAGGAGTGTGATTCCTCCAGCTATCTTAACTACTGGAAATAGAGTTGTTTTACTTAAATATATTAATGACTCTATTTCCAGTAGTTAAGAGAGCAATGATGGTCCATGGCATGATCTGGCAATAGGGATCTGGCAACATCACTTTGGATGCTCCTAACTACCCACTTATAAGAAGCAAGGATCTGGGTGATTATTTACATTATACTTTTAAACATTTTTTTCAAACTAACAAATAGAATGAGATTGGCTGGTTGCTCCCAATGTTACTGGACAAAGTGAAGAAAAAAAGGATGAGCTCAGGGCTCAGATTCTCAGCTCAGTTCAAGTGCCATGTAAATGACCTGAAATCTTCTTTGTGTGTCATGAAGGAGAGGTTTATCTCCTGTAGTCGCAGGGCTGAGATTGTTGAAAACCAAACCCAGAAACTCATCCTGTGACCAGTGAATTACAACCTGAGGTGAGGTTCAATCTTGTAGACTGTTTCCTGTTAAAGTGAGGACACTGATTGGGAAGGAATGGAATCCTGAATGTTGGAATGAGGATGTGTGGGAAGACCCTGATGAAAGTGGGAACATTGAGCCCCTAACTTCTAATGAGTCTTCTTTACCAATGAAAGAGGTTTATTTACCCACAGAGAGGGCTGTTTCTCCATCTCTGGCTGAGGGGGTTAACCGTACCTTGTCCGGGGAAACAGTAGTGAACAGCCCTGAGGCAGTTGTTTTTCAAGACAATGCTGATTCTCCTCAGGATCCACCCCCACCACTCTATGTGTTTAGACCCCTAACTGGACTCAAGTGCCAGCAGGCCTCTCAAGGTGAGGCCCAAAGTGTGACCCATGAGGAGGTGCACTAAACTGCGAAAGAACTACTTGGGTTTTCTAACTTACACAGACACAACTTTGAGGGATAAGGGTGGGGATGAATATTAAAGGTATGGGGTAATGGTGGAAGGATCATAAAGTTAGATCAGGCCAAACTTATTGGTATGGGCTCACTAAGCCGAGATTCTGCACTTAATGTTGTGGCTTATTAATTCTAGGGTGTTAGAAAGGGCTCTAAGAGCTTGGCTGGTTTGTTTACTGAAACATGGACATGGAAAATGTGGCCGATGGTGGGCAAATTAGAAATACTGGACCTTCCTTGGTTTAATGTAGATGAGAGATACAAAGGCTTAGGGAGGTTGGCATGTTAGAGTGGATTTGTCTCTTAAGACCTACGCACTCACCCTGGGAGTGTCCGAAAGAGACATAGTTCACAATTACTGTGAGAAATAAATTTTTGAGGGGGGCCCTAGCATCCCTGAATAGCTCTGTGATTGCTCTTCTATGTAGACCAGACCTCTCAGTGGGAATCACAGTCACTGAATTGGGAAATCTAAATGCATTGGAAGTAACTAGACCCCAGGATGTTAGGGGTCAAATGGAAGCACTCAAATGCCAAAGATGAGGTGGGTCTGGTTATCCTAATGGGCAGAGGAGTCAAAGCAGCAATCAGAAGAGTTTAACTCACCCAGACCTGTGGCCGTTGGCTAGTTGATCAGGGCATTCCTAGAAGTGAAATAGATAGGAAACCTACTAAATTCTTACTTCACCTGAATAAACAGAAAAGTTCAAGGTTAAGTGAACAAAAGTATCACTTGAATATTAAAAACAAAGAGTCATGGCCCTTTTATCAATTCCCAGACTTGAGCCAGTTTATAGACCCAGAACACTATGAATGAAGGGGAGGCAGGGTCCCTTTGAGGAGGGATCCCAGTACACTGTCAAAATTTATATTGTTAATCTTTCCCCCAGCCTTCCCCAAAGGGATCTATGACTTTTTATCATGGTGACTGTGCAATGGGGAAAAGGAAATAATACAAACCTTTCAGGGACTACTGAACTGACACTGATTTCAAGGAACCCAAAACATCACTGGGGTCTACCAGTCAGAGTAGGGGCTTATGGAGGTCACGTGATCAATGAAATTTTAGCTCAGGTCCATCTCACAGTGGAGCCAGTGGGTCCTCAGACCCATACTCTGGTTATTTCCTCAGTTTTGGAATAGACTTAGCTACCTGCAAAATTCCCACATTGTTTTCCTGTCCTATGGATGGAGGGCTTTTGTGATGGAAAAGACCAAGTGGAAATCACTAGAACAGCCTTCACCTAGGAAAGTAGTAAAAACAAAAGAAATACCACATTCTCGGAGGGATTGCAGAGATTAGTGCCACCATCAAGGACCTGAAAGATGCAGGAGCTGTGGTTCCCACCACTTCCCCATTTAACTTGCTTATATGGCCTGTGCAGAAGACAGATGTATCTTGGAGAATAACAGTGGATTATTGTAAGATTAATCGAGTGGTAACTCCAATTGTAGCTGTTGTACCAGATGTAGTTTCATTGCTTGGGCAAATTAACACATCCCCTGGTATCTGGTTTGCACTATTGATCTGGCAAATGTTTTTTTCTCTATACTTGTTAATAAAGGCCACCAGAACCAGTTTACTTTCAGTTGGGAAGGCCAGAAATGCACCTTCACTGTCCTACCATAGGAGTATATAAACTCTCCAGCCCTATGTCATAATTCAGTTCACAGGGATTTTCATCATCTTCCCCTACAAGATATTACCCATGTCCATTATATTGCTGACATTATCATGATTGATTCCAATGAACAAGGTGTAGCAACTCCACTAAACTTATTGTTAATATATTCGCATGTGAGATGGTAGGATATAAATGCAATGCAAATTCAGGGGTCTTCTATCTCAGTGAGATTTCTAGGGTCCCAATGAGATGGGGCATGTGGAGGTATCCCTTCCAAGGTGAAGACTGAGTTTTTGCATCTGCTACAACCAAAAAGAGACAGTGCCTAGTGGGGTCTTTGGATTTTGGAGACAACGTATTCTTAATTTGAGTGTGTTACTCTGGTCCACGTACCAAGTGACTCAAACAGCTGCTAGTTTTGAGTGAGACCCGGAACCAAAGAAGGCTCTGCAACAGGTCCAGGCTACCATTCAATCTGCTCTGCCACTTGGACCATATGATCCAGCAGAGCTAATGATGCTTGAAGGGTCAGCTGCAGATAAGGATGTAGTCTGAAGCATTTGGCAGGCCTCAATGGGTGAATTGGAGCACAAGCCCTTAGGATTTGGGAGCAAAGCCCTGCCATCCCTTGTGAATAATTCTTTTGCTTTTGAGGAACAGCTCTTGGCCTGTTACTGGGTCTTAGTAGAAACTGAATGCTTAGCCATGGCCACCAAGTTACCATGTGATCAAGGCCACCAGTCATCAACTGGGTGTCATTTAATTCACCATGCCATGAAGTTGGGCGTGCATAGCAGCACTCCATCATCCAATGGAAGCTGAAAGTTGTATAACACTCAAGCCTGAGAGAAGGGCATGTGTAAAGGCAGAGAAGAGAAAAATCAGCATTGTGCAGGTAGGAACTCCAAATGCCTGAAGAATGATGAAAGCAAAGCAAAACCAAACCAAACAGACAACAAACAAAAAATAAGGTAGTCAGAGGAGACAAGATTATTCACATACAGTTTCTGGCATGAAATAACAGAAATGGTATGAAAATAATATTATTTTAAATTATATACTATTTATTTTTTGGTTCCATTGATTAAAAAAAAATTAGGATGCCTTGTTGGTGATAGACGATTCAATTCAATGATCCAAGCTATAGTCAGATCCCTGCTATGACTAGAGCTGAGCACTAAGTATTGAGAGGGACGCAAAATGAATGCCCTCAAGGAACTTGCAAGGCAGTCTGTGTGATTCACAATGAGAACTGCTGCATGGTCAGGATAACAGTTGAGAGCACCGGGAGTACACAGTAATTCATTCCAATCCCTGGGAACTAGAAAGTTTTCCCGTAACAGTGAGTGCAACTCTGTGGGTCATTTCATATTGGGACCATCGTACCACACTCCCACTGACTAGTTTCTTCTAGTGAAATGCCAGCTCCCTTTCCCTGGAAGAGTTGCACAAGCACTAATCAAGAGTTGCAAAAAGGAATCAAGTGAGACATCACCTGAAAACGTAGGCAAAAATCTCATAGATATATCTTATATTATATGTAATATATTTAAATAAGACTGAAGGATCAATCTGTTTTTTAAGTTGTTTAGTAGTTTTCCAATTATATTTGTAGTCATGATCATTATAGAACTTTTTTTGTTTTTACTTAAAATGCTGTATATTCTTCTCTGTATTATACTCTTTGTTTTTGTTTTTGTTTTGAAGTATAGTTGATTTACTATATTGTGTTAGTTTCAGGTGTACAGCAGAGTGATTCAGTTATACGTACATACAGAATACATGTATTCTTTTTCAGATTTTTTTCCTTTACAGATTATTACAAGGTATTGAATATAGTTCCCTGTTCTATATGGTAGGTCCTTGTTGTTTACCTATTTTATATAGAACATTTTAAATATTAAGAAAATTAAAAGACAATAAAGAGGAAATTGAAAACCAGTAGTTCTACTACCCAGAGAAACAATCACTAGCACTTTGACGTATTTTTTCCTAGGGATTGTTTATGCATACATAGATTATTTTTATGTATGATTGCCATAAGATTATATATAAAAGTTTATATCTTTTTCACTTATATATGATCATTTTCTTTTATCATTAATATCAAAAACATAATTTTAAATAACTATAATATTCTAGTTTATGGGGGTATCATGATTGATTGAAACATTTCCATATTATTGGATTTTTAGGAAATTTCTAATTTTTTGCTCTTTTTGAATAATACTGAGATGAATATTCATTGTAAATCTTTAGCCTTATTTCTTATTGTTTCCTTTAGTCCAGATCCTCTGAGATGCAGACACAAGACAGGATTAGAAATGCAGGAGGTTTACTAGGGAAAGTGCCTAAGGGAAAATGAGGAGAGAGCTGGGGGGAGGCGGGAAGAGCTGCGCCATCAAGATGCAGGTCTAACCCCTGCAGAGGAGAGAGGAAGGGAGGAAGGTTGAGTGGAAGAGTCTTAGTCTGAAGTGCAGTTCTAAGAAAATTCCAGAAGTTCAATGGACCTTACTCAAACCAAAGTTGCCCAGCAGAGAAGTCCTGCATCTCCTTGTGGGAGCATCCTGCCTAAGTATCTTTGCTGCATTCAGCCATTGGCTGGAGCAGCTCATGGCAACTGTGGCCTCAGCTGGGCAGCAATGGTGGATATCAGAGCACTGCAGCTGGGGCTGCCAATCAGTTCTTCTCCCGGCATTCAGAGAACTGAGAGGCTGAGAGGCACATTTCCATGACCACTGTGGGAGACAGTCCCATGAATGGGATTCTACATGCTAAAGGCAGACCCAATTTTAAGCTTTTTCCATCATATTAAAAATTCCTTTCCTATTTGATAAACATTCTGACAATTATGAGCACAAAAATATTTTTAATTAAAAAAAATCTCCACAACCTCTCTAATTTTAGGACCATGTTTTCCTTCTCAGAGACCCCCTTCATGGCTGGGTTCTTGATATCTGTTAGGAAAATCCTTGCCATCATCTTCCAGCCATTCTCTCCACTTCTAGACACTTTGTTTACTAATCTATTCTATACTCCACTGCCAGAATAATTTTACTAAAGCTCAATTCTGACTTGCTACATCTCTGCTCAGAAGTATTCCAAGGGTCAAAGAAATATAAATTCAATATGGAATTTCCACAACATAGTATTAACCCAGATTCCCCAAAACATTGCTAATTATTGAATTTGGATGCACTGGTTTCCTAGGGATGTATAGTGTGTGTGTGTGTGTGTGTGTGTATAGATATATATATAGATACAGTACAGTATTATTTATGTATATTTATTTTCTAGTAATATTATAATAATTATTTATGTGTATTAATTATTTATATATATGTATATTTTATATTATGATGTTTGACATTAAGAAACATTTCAGGCTAGGGAGAGACTGCCTCTCCCTGGGCTAGGCAGTTTTTAGAGATAGCAAAGGACTCAGCCTGGAGTATGACTTTGATATGTACACTAACCTATCCAGAGCCCTACCTCCTCTGTCTGGCCAGTACAACCCTGGGAAGCAAGATTCCTCTGCCTGGATCATCCCAGGGCCAGGAACCAGGCAACTAGGGACCACCCCTATAGCTTAGGGCCCCCCAGAACCACTCGAACCAGCCAACCCTAAACTGCTTACCCTGCCCTGCCTTGTCTTTCCCTCAGGAATCCCAAGAAAGGCCATGACCTGAGCTCTCAGCCCCTCCTGTCTTCTGCTCCTGACCACCTTGGTGTCTTTCCATGTGCCCTGCGTGGCATGTCCTGCCCCCTGGCTCCAGAACCTGAGAGTTTATAATCAACTTTGTTTCCTGAGCCTCTCCTCTGTCTCCTCTTGCGGCCCCCAACTTGGGTGCCCAGCTTAATCTAGTACAACCTCATCTTAATTTAGCTAATTACATCTGCAATCATATATTTCCAAGTTTCCACTTGCTGAGGTACTGGGGGTCAGGACTTCAACTATCTTTTTTTGGGGGGGATGCAATTCAACCTATAATATTGGGATATTAGAGAAAGTTCCCCAGTGAACAGTAAGATAAGAAGATAATAACATAGGTTTTAAGTAAAGCTAATGTATTCCATTTACAGTATTGTTCTTAAAGAAGGGATACATGTACATGTTTAGCTGATTCACTTTGCTGTACAGTAGAAACTAACATAACATTGTAAATCAACTACCCTCCAATAAAAATTAATTAAAAAAATTGTTCTTTATTCTAAGATTATGTCTCCCTATCCTTTTAGTATTGAAACATTCTTTGTTTTAGTAAATGACAGTGAGAATGAATAATATAGGTTTTGTTTTTCAAAGGAAAAAAGGGCAAATTTTGGAAACATTTTTGAAATTCTACTTATTCAAAAAGAGTGAACTCCAAAATCTTTTGCTTATATGTCCTTATTAGGAAAACAAATTGCATCAGTGCCTACAAAAGAAAGTATTTTATGTGTTTAATTTATACCTGAACAGTAACTATTCCCAAAATAGGAGTTCTAAAGGATTAAAGATAAAGCAATGTTATTTTGTTAATTTCTTAATAATATAATTTTGGAGAAACTTTTCTAAAATTATTATAAACATTTAGTGATAATAATGGGTTTGATCATTCTTTACTATTTTGGTGAATCATAGATTTTTTTTTAAACATCTTTATTGGAGTATAATTGCTTTACAATGGTGTGTTAGTTTCTGCTTTATAACAAAGTGAATTAGCTATACATATACATATATCCCCATATCTCCTCCCTCTTGCGTCTCCCTCCCTGGTGAATCATAGTTTAACACATAGATATAGTATTTGAAAACCAGGTTCTAAATTCAATTTATTTCAAGACTTGATTATCATAGCTGTCAGGACTGAAAAATTACTTTGGAAAAGCACACATCATGCAATATGTATTTGGGAAGATATTTATGGTTATTGATAATGGATATACAAATTCATATTTTAAATAGCATTCTTGATAATGTCAAATTTGAAGTTGGGCAGATCAGCAGTTTTGTTATTTTTAAACCCTATATATCTATGTTGATTTGTAGATCCAATGAAGGCAACACTGTAAATCCAATGAAATATTACTAAAGCTAAACTTCTTTCCTATTTTTGGATAAAATTCGAAAATTACCATTAGGCAGATACCACAGCAAATACCATTGCAGGAAGGGGCCAGTGGTAGAAGATAAACTTAGTGGTAAATGTGGAATGAGAACAGGCCATATGTATAGTTTCAAAATCTCTCTCCACCACAAACTTTTTTTTTTTTGTACACTACAGCAAGCTTTTTTTTTTTTTTTTTTTTTTAATTTACCTCATTTATCTATTTTTGGCTGCTTTGGTTCCTCATTGCTCGTTGCTGCAGCGAGCGGGGGCCACTCCCCCGCCGCGGTGCACGGGCTTCCCCCTGCGGCGGCCCCTCCTGTTTCGGAGCTCGGGCTCTAGGCACGAGGGCCTCAGCAGATGTGGCACGCAGGCCCAGCAGCCGTGCCTCATGGGCCCTAGAGCACAGGCTCAGCAGCCGTGGCGGACGGGCCCAGCCGCTCCACGGCATGTGGGTTCCCCCCGGACTAGGGCCTGAACCCATGTCCCCCGTGCCGGCAGGCGGACTCTCAACAACTGCGCCACCAGGGAGGCCCTCCACCATAAACTTTTTACTTGCTGAAGAAAAAATAGTAACTTTACAATGGACCTGGCAGGTGCCATCTTAACCAAGGGATCAAAGTTAGCATTATCAATAATAAGACACATTGACATCATGTACCACTTGATACGATATACTGGAAAGGACACATCACTTCTGTGAAGTTCTTGCCAAAAAAAGTATGACCGCAGACAAATCATGAGAAGACATCAGACAAACTCAAACTCAGAGACATTCTACAAAATGTGACCACTAGTCTTCAAAGATGAAAAACAAAGACTGGGAACCATTACAGGTTGGAGGAGACTAAGGAAATATAACAACTAAATTAATGCGGGATCCTTAATTGGATCCAAGACCAGAAAAAAAAATATTGGTAGGGAAACTGGCAAAATTCAGATTAGGTCTGTAAAATAGTTGATAGTATTTTATCAGTGTAATTTCCTGGTTTAGATCACTGCAATATGATTATGTAAGATGTTAACATTAGGTGAAGCTAAGTGAAGGGTATATGAGAACTCTCTGTACTATTTTTGCAACTTTTCTGTAAGTGTAATTTTTTTCAAAATTATATATATACTAAAAATTATATATATATATACACACACACACACACACATATATATATATATACACACACACTAATAGAATTTGAACCATTACCTTCCAGTGTCTAGTGGATTTTTTTTTTTTTTTTAGATTTTTTATGTTTTTGGGTTTTTTTTTAATTTTTTATTTATTATTTATTTATTATTTTTATTTTTGGCTGTGTTGGGTCTTCGTTTCTGTGTGAGGGCTTTCTCCAGTTGCGGCGAGTGGGGGCCAGTCTTCATCGCGGTGCACGGGCCTCTCACTATCGCGGCCTCTCTTGTTGCGGAGCAGAGGCTCCAGACGCTCAGGCTCAGTAGTTGTGGCTCACGGGCCCAGTTGCTCCACGGCATGTGGGATCTTCCCAGACCAGGGCTCGAACCCGTGTCCCCTGCATTGGCAGGCAGATTCTCAACCACTGCGCCACCAGGGACGCCCTCTAGTGGATTTTTTTTGCCTCATCCACGTTAGAGACCCTGCTCTGTAGAGTCCTCAAACTGTACCTTCTGCTGCAAACTGTGCTTCCGTGTTCCTATGCTCTCGCATAAGCTATTCTCACCATCAGAAATTCACTCCAAGTTATTTGGGGGCCTCCTATCTGTAATGGCAACTGATGCCCACAATTGTTGAACTGAATGCGATCATTATCAACCTCCTTCTCATTATAGGTAGTTGAACATCCTTCTAAAATGCTCTTTCAGATGTATGATGAGCCCTAATTGATCTTGCCAAAAACCCATAGATGAAGAACAGGTCCTATATTCTGACATTTCTTTTGCAGTTGAAGAAATACATTCCAAGATGTCAAATAATTTGTACCCTTTTGAGTAAGCTGACTCAGGCATGTCTGCTGCAGACTAAAGGAACATTTGCTCTGGCTCTCCTCCTTAGCCACAACCCTAAATTTAGTAGATACAAAAGCATCTTTCTTTGATGAATTCATCATGGTGCCCGAGCTGAGTTGTCTAGATTGGCATCAGTGCTGAAGTCTGTGGAGAAGATTGGGCTGCCTGTGTTCTTACTCAAGGCTTTTCTCTACAAGTAGATTGTTGTGATGGTTAATTTTATGTTTCAACTTGCCTAGGCCACAGGATACCCAGATATTTGATATTTGATTATTCTCTGTTTCTGTAAGTGTGTTTTTGGTTGAGATTAACGTTTAAATTGGTGGACTTCTGAGTAAGGCAGATTGCCCTCCATAATGTGGGTGGGCCCCATCCAATAAGTTGAAGGCTTCAATAGAACAAAAGATTGGCTTCCCCCAAGTAAGAGAGAATTTTCCCGCAGACTGCTGTTCTTGGACTACATCTGCAACACCATCTCTTCCTGCCTGAGAGGGATCTATAGCTCTATCTTTATCTCTATCTATAGCCATATATCTCTATCTCTATCTCTATCTCTATCTCTCTCTCTACCTCTCACTGGTACCCTGGAGAACCTTGACTAATAATGTTGTCCTATGCGTTCTTGATATAAGTAGATTCCCTTATCATTTGCCTCTTGCTCACTACAGTCACTTGGTGGAGTGGCCAGAGGGCAGCATAGTTGGGGTATTTGCAAGTCTAATTATAATTACCTCACAATACTGGTATACAGTCTATTGATTAACTTTGAAGCTTCTACTTGAATATGTAAAATACATTTCAGCATGCAAGGAAATGGCTAGAATATTGACTAAAGTGCTTTAAATGCAGACTCCTCCTGGTCTACTGGTCATGTATCAGCTATATACCCACTTATTCCAAGAAATGTTTAACAGAAATGTAAAAGAAACTGTGGATTGTCACTTACTTTTCCACTTCCGGGATGCGTATGGGTTACTTCTTCTTTCCCAGTCATTGAGTTATTTTAATTTTGCCTTTGGTGTATTTATTACAGCAGTGTATTTCCTAAGACTATTTAAAAATTTCGGCATCCCTTTTAGTCTCCCCGTAAATGGCAACAGTGCTGTCTTAGAGTTTCCCATTGTGTCAAGATTCAACAGTCAATGTGGTCAGTGACCCAGATCTTAGATCACATTCCCTTGAGAGAAATATATTCTTCTGTGCTTAAAATCTTGAAGACATTTCTCTTTTTCCTTTAAGGTCTTCATACCAGCTCCTTTGTTTCGGCTTCTGCTGTGTTAAAATCTAAGACAGAATCCCAATTATTTTGTTCTATGGGAATTTTGATGCATCAGTTTCAGCAGTTTTAAAAATTAGCTTGTTGTCTACTGGAACCTAATTTGATTACACATTATTCTTTCCAACATGGTTCTTATAAGGAGATTGGAGCCATAAACTTTTGCTGTTTATAAGATTCTGCTTAAGGTAATGGTCAAGTTGAATAATTACCCAAGATCAAAGGGTTTGGAAAGGTGCTGGTGGTAGTGGCCTGGGGGGTCCTCCTTGGGGAGCTAAATAGCCACTCAAGGGGGGTGGGGGAGGGGATAATGGCCCTGCAGGTGGTTATGGTCAGTATGTAGTAAACAGGAAGTGACCCACCCACCCCTGTATCCGGAATAAGATGGCCCATTTAGAATTAAATAATGAAAATACACAAACACAATCCAACAGATCCGTTGAATATATATAAGGAAAGACTCTGTGGATCAAAAAGGGAAATTAACCGCAGAATGCAAGCTCCCATTCGACAGTGTTTGTCATGTGTTGGTGCTGTGCCAATCACTGCATGTGTCGTTTCATCCAGTCCAACAACAATCTTAGGAAGCAGACACATTACCCCATCGTCCGCTTTTAGAGATGAGGGATGTAAGACTCAGTTAGGTTGAGTCACTTGCTCAAGATCATAGAGTGAATGGGTGACGAAGCCACAGTTGGAACTCACTGGTGTCCTTCCAGCACCTGCTCTCTTAAGCAGCACAATAAGTGTCACTTGCAGTCAAGAGAGTCACTAAGGCAAACACCGGTTGTGCCTTCTCAAGAGCTGTCAGCAGAGAAGGCCCCCGTAAGTCACATTGACCTGGCAGCGATCTCAGCTATGCAAATCAGAGCCTGACACAGAACCATGTGAAACTTTTTCTATTTTCTTCACTGACCGCCCTTCCTGGCCAACCCAACGCTCATGCTCTGCTCACAGCATGTGGCTGGCAAAGACTTGATTTCCAGTATTGTTTCATTAAGGGAAGGGTGTGCTAAGGAAAGCCTGCCTGGCAGACGGGGTTCTGAGTGTAATCCGGTATGTGGCTCCCCTTAGATGCCAGGCTCTCCTGAGGTGGCTGAAGTCGGTCAGCCTCTCTCATTCCATTGCCTTGGGAGCGCTGTAAAACACCAGAAGCCCAAACTTGCTGGGCTATGGGCCAGACTCTTGGGGAAGTCACCAGAAGCCCCTGCCTGCAGAGATCCTTCCACCTTGTGAGGGTTGCTGGGCCACCCAGCCCTGAGGAGACACCTTTTTTCAGTTGCTACTGGAAATAATCTCCAAACGTTATCTATAAAAATCCATTTAAGACCCACCTTTTTAAAATTAGACATTTCTGGCCTCCTTTTTTAACTGGATGCAGTCTGTTCTCCTTCTGGATATTTGCTCCTCTGTAAGCAGCTCACATTTTACTTGAAGGTGATTTTTCATGGGAAAGGATGTGAACTGGGCAGCTTGTGGTATGACTGCCCCAGCTCTGCCTACCTCCCTCTACTGGCAGCTTCAGGGATGGCAGGTACACAACTGTAAATTGTAATTCATACCACATGGTGCCCTTGTTTAAAATCTTTAGTCTCCCCATCACTTAGAATAAAACCCAGCTATTTACCAGGCTCTGCGAGGCTAAGCAGTATCTGGACCTTGTTTCCCTCAATGACCACTCTTTTGTCCTCTCAATACTTCCACCTTCATTCTGACTTCAAATATTCCAAACTAGGACCACACTTAGAATCTCTGTGCTACTTGCTTTTTACTCTCTGGGAGTCTCTTACTCAGATTCTTTAAGACTAGCTTCTGCTCATCCTTCAGATCTCAGCTTAGATACAACATCTTCAGAGAAGTCTTCCCTAACCAGTTAGTTACCCAGTCTACAGAAGCTTTCTTTCTTCATCACATGGCCATAGTTTCTTAAGCTCTTCATGGTACTTATCGCCACTTGATATTTTCTTGTTCATCTTTGTGTTTACTTCTTTTGCAACTTAAACGGAAGCTTCATACAAGAACAGTGATTTTTCTTCAGCTCTCTATTCCCAGCATTTATAGTAGTGTCTGGCACAGAGTAGAGAGGGGCTCAGTATGCATTTATTAATGAGTTGATCCGCCACTCTCCCAGCCAACATCCACACACAGCAAAGAATTAATCAATTGTGGTGTTTTTTTCCACTACATATTACCGCATCGAGATGACAATTTGCTAGAGATCCTGAGTTCACCCCACATGCAAAGGTAAATTCCAGATAGAGTAAAAAGCTGCATGTAAAGAAATATAGAGATGATATTTAAAGGCAAATATTCTTATAACATTGCAATAGGAAAAAAACATCTCAATGGAAAAAGTTATTCCAAAGTCAAGTGGAAGACTCAGAGCCAATACAGAAGGGATTGGCGAATCTGGCAATAAAATGTTAAAAGTTTGCATGGCATAGTAAACCAAGGTAAACAATAAGTGAAACATTTGATGAAAATATTTTCAAAATAAATAACCAAGGATTAATAACCTTAATTTTTAAATTTTACGAATCAATAAGAAAAAGAAAACAGTATAGACATTAGACATTCACAAACAATTCACGTGGTACAGATGGCCAGTAACAATGGGGAGAAGCATTTAACTTCACTTATAATCAAGAAAATGAAAATCAGCATAGAATTTTTTTTTCCTATCAGATTAATGAAACAAAAAAGGTTGAAAGCTGTTGTGGATGTGGAGAAACGGCCACTGTTATCATGGGAAAGAGTATAAATGTGTACTGCCTTTTGAAGATCAATTTGTCAGTACCCACCAAAATTTATACTGCACATGACAATAATTTCATACTTACGTATTTATGATAATTGACATTTCTTTGAATACAACTGAGATTAAGTACTTTTTATGTTAATTGCTCATCTCTGTATTTTTCTGTTCTGAACTTGCCAGTTTATGGCTGTTGCCTGCTTTGCTACCATTAGATTGTTAGCTGAGTAAGATTGGAGATGCAGAAAAACACAAAAAGGGCATGAAAATGTATTTCTTCTCACAAGGACTATTGAACTCCTTTATCTTTTCACTTTCAATAGTGGAGCCAGTAGTATTGAAACAATAATATAAATACAATTGTTTCTCAGCAGTGGTCCCATCCCAGGAACTTGCATCCCTCATAACTTGCTAAAAAGGATGGAATGACTGCATTCACACTTTTAAGAGATGTAACTCATCACGCATTTTTAAATTCAATTAGTAAACATTTGTTGACTACCTACATTTGCCAGGTACTGCTTTAGCCATCCTTCCTCAACCCTTTTGCTCTTACTTATAAAATATGTACAAAATAAGTCCTTCAGCAGCAATGGCAGAGGAATCGAGGCCAGCCATCAGGGTCCACACAGTCACATCGGAGCCAGAAGAAAAATTCTGTTATTAAAATTTTAAAAACAGAATCTCGAAAACTTTAAAATTCTCCATGTATTGTTAAGTTAAAAAAATAAATGCTAAGAAGATGTTATGTGTATAATGTCCCCACTTTTGCTAAAAAGTATATATATGTATTTTATATACATATTTATATATGCTTATTTATATGAATGAATTTGCACAGAAAATGTTATGGAAGAATATACCCCAAGCTTATTTTCTTAAATGGTGGCATTTCAGATTACTTTCATTTCTTTTTCTCTTACTTTTGTTTTCTAAATTTTCTGCTACTAATATAGACTATCCCAATAATCTCAGAAATGAAAAAAATCCCTTATTTAGTTAAAAGTAGGCTCTATAAACAAATGTTCAGTTTTCTTTCAATTCTTTCTCTGTCACCTCCTAAAATTATAAATTATATTTTTTTAAAGTTTCTTAGCTACTCTAAGTCTTAGTTTCTTCACCTGAAAATAGCGATAATAAGTAATAAATACCCCCATGGATTCTTGGTTTGAATTAAATAATATCAAGTAAGAAAAGCCCTTAGCACAGAGCTTCATGTTTAGTAAATACTCTGTGTTAGTCCATTTACTTTTTTTCTTCTCTTTTTATACAGCAAATGTTAAAGTCAATTAAACATTAGAGGGTCTCTAAAAGCCATAACTATACACCCAGGAGTTTCCAAAATAGTCCCAGTTGTTTCAAATATTTCATCCTGTTGAAATACAATGTGGTGTACTGATTTTGATTTCAGATTCATGATTTTCATTAGGCTCCTGTTCCCTTGGTCATCTTATCTCAATACCTAACAGTTTTGAGCACTTACTCTGTCTATCCAATCTTCTGGAATGAGAAAAAGTAGCTCTGAGAGTGTGACATATAGCTGTCTGAAGCTTTAAGCCTCATTCACAGCCAAAGCCTCTTATACAGTTAACTGGGATGTTATCTGTCTCCCTTAATGGATAGGCAACCTTAGTTAATTGATATGGTAAAAGTGCTTCTCAATGAAAATGTATTTTTCAATCCCAGTGACATTAGGAATTAAATATAAAAAAAAAGAAAAAGTCCTAAATACATCTTATAAAGTGAATATGACATTGATACTGAAAGTTCATAAAATTGCACCAAAAAAGAAAACTAAGAACAATTCACACTAAAAATATTCAATAAAATATTAGCAAGCAGCCCACTAAAAAATATACATTAATAGCGTGTGTCCATTTTTTGACGAATATAAAAGTGATTCAATATTAAGAGTTGTCTTTATATAATTCATCAAATTAATACACCTAAGAGAAAAATCGTGATTATTCCCAGAGATGCAGAAAGAATATTACCAAAATCCATTTACAGAGTTTACACACTTACGTAAAAAAAAAAAAAAACAATATAATAAGAATTGTTGGATATTTCCTTGTCATATATAAAAATTGCATATATAACCTTAATAACAAAGCCAGAGACTTTTCACAAAAATTAGTCATAGAAAGAGTGATATCCATTATCTTCATACAAAGATGTTCATGAAATTCATTGCTGTGTAACATTTGCAATGACTAACACTTCCAACAAAATGTTGCATAGCAATGAATTTCACCCTTCTTATTCCTGACTTGAGTGGAAAAGTCTCTGACTTTGTTGCTAAGGTTGTATATGCAATTTTTACATTAATTACATAATAAAATAGAATATTAATATAATATGTTAATTAACATAATATAATTTTATACAAGTAATATTCATTAATATTGTAAATAAAACTCTTGCAAGACTCAACTTACAAAGGTAATACAATCCCAATAGAAATATCAGCTGATGTTTTTTTCTCAAGCTAGACAAGTGGATTACAAAATCCATTTGGAAGTATAAACAAGCAAGAATAGCCAGAAAAATCCTGGAAGAGAGGAACTAGAGCGTTGCTACCCTATTAGATATTGAAACATACTACCAAGCGTTTGTATATCTAAAATGATGTATTGGCATGAAATACACATGCAAACCAATGAAATGAAAGAGCAAACAAAGAAACAGACACAATTACAACTGCAAATTTAGTATATGATAAAGATGTCTTCTCAAATCAGTGGAGAAAAGATCGATTTTTTGATAAGTAACATTGGGATAATTGGATAGTCATATGAAAAAGATAAAAATGTATCTATTTCTTCCACCATACACCAGGATAGATTCCAAATGCATAAGACATTTAAGTGTGAAAAAATTAAAACACAAGTATTAGATAAAAACATGAGTGAATTCCACTATAACTTAGCATTAGAAAAAATTTTTCTTATTATCCAAAAGAACTATAAGGAAATACTAAATTATAAAAAACAAAAACAGAAACAAAAAACCTTTGCATGGAAAAAGATACCAAAAGCAAAGGGAAAAAAAGTCAAATTGGGAAAAGATAAGCTCTTTATATAACAACAAATAAATATTTGTAAATATTGCTAACACATAAAGAGCTTCTAATTTTTAAAAAATACCTGTAATTTTATAGAAAACAAACTAAAGAATAAACAAATGATTCACAGAAGAATAAATTTTTAAAAAATAATTTTTAAATTAGATTTTTAAAATTTTTAAAAATTATTTATTTATTTATTAATTTTTTCTGCCTACTGCAGCCTCCATCTTTATATTTTAGCCTATTTTTCTAGTTGTCAAAAAGTGATGTAAGAGAGATAGGTTTTGTTTATCAGAAACCCTTCAACATCTCCAGTATTTTCTTCCTTGTCTTTTCTCAAGTGTGTGTGTGTGTATGTGTGTGTCTGTGTGTTTGTCTGTGTGTGTATGCTTAATAGGTTCCTTACCACAAAGTTTACTGTGACTCTCTCTCTTTACTCAGACTCTGCTTTCCTGCCTTCAAGAAATTATTCAAAGAGTTTTCTTAGAAGTACGTTCACAGAAAAATAAATTTAAATGACTCAATCATATGAATGTTTGCTTACTTTCACTCATAGTAAAAGAAATCTGCTTCAGATTGATTGAGATGTCTTTTCTTAACTATTAGGCAGCAAATCCAAACTTTCTTCTGAGTTTGGTAAAAATCCTGTAGACAAGGCTTTTTAGGTGAATAGGCAATTTCATATATTGCTTATGAAAATGCAAAATGGTAATCTTATAGAAGGGAATTTAGCAATATCTAACAAAATTATATGTGCATTTAAACTTTGACTTAACAATCCCATTTCTAGGAATGCACCCCAAAGGTACACTGGCAAAATAAAGAAAGGAAGGAAAGACAAGACTAATTTCAAGGTTATTTATTGCAGAATTAATTATAATAGTAAAAACAGGAAAAAAGACCCAAATGTCCATCAACAGGGAATTGGTCAAGTAAATTTTGATATATTCATACAAGGCAGTAATATGCAGCTTCATAGACTAATAGGGAATAATCGATCTATATACTATTACAGAGTGATTCCAAGGGTATATTATGTGATAAAAGCAAGGTAAGCAAAGTGTGAATAGTGTTCTATTTCTGAGTAAAGAGAGTATGAAGAGATATATATATCTCCTTATATTAATAAAAATCAAATGATGGACGGAGAAACCATAAAATTAAAAGAAAATGGGTGGAGGCATGATGATTTGGAGGCACCTCCAGTGCAAGGGCTTTTAAATTGCCACACCTGTCCTGCTCCCTCTGGAAGGAAAAGGTGGTCCAGCTGAGGCAGGGGAGTCGAGGAAAAGCCTCTGGACTTGTGTGCATTGCATCCTAGGCTTTGGATTTTAAGGACATGAGAGAGAATTAACAGTGTCTCAAGAGAATCCATTGGAGAATGTTTCAAGATGTATATGTGAAGTATTCCAAATGAAGCTGGAGCGTCCACATTGAAATTGCTTCATGTTGTGTGGGCATCCATTGAACTAGAAAATGTTTTCACTTTCTTAAAGAACTTCACTAAATCTTGCCATCTAAAAGTCTGAATGTCCCGTTGCCTCATTCATAAAATAAATTCAACCCTTTGTGGAGAAGTCAGGCTTCTGAATTTATCAATGAGTGAAGAAACAGTGGTGTTTTCATCTGTTAAGATTCTTTCTCTTGTTTCAAGTGACAGAAAACAGTTTGCACTACTTTGAACAAAACAAAATAAGGGTAGACCTTCAAGATGGCAGAGGAATAAGACGTGGAGATCACTCTCCTCCCCACAAATAGATCAAAAATACATCTAGGGCATCCCTGGTGGTGCAGTGGTTAAGAATCTGCCTGCCACTGCAGGGGACCTGGATTCGAGCCCTGGTCCAGGAAGACCCCACATGCTGTGGAGCAACTAAGCCCGTGCGCCACAACTACTGAGCCTGCGCTCTAGAGCTCATGAGCCACAACTACTGAGCTCACGCGCCACAACTACCGAAGCCCGCATGCCCAGAGCCCATGCTCCACAACAAGAGAAGCCACCGCAATGAGAAGCCCACGCACCGCAAAGAAGAGTAGCCCCTGCTCAACGCAGATAGAGGAAGCCCGCCCGCAGCAACAAAGACCCAACGCAGCCAAAAATAATAAACAAATAAAATAAATAAAATAAATAAATAAATAAAAATAAAACTTAAAAAAAAAATACATCTACATGTGGAACACCTCCTACAGAACACCTACTGAATGCTGGCAGAAGACCTCAGACTTCCCAAAAGGCAAGCAACTCCCCACGTACCTGGGTAGGGTCAAAGAAAAAAGAAAAAACAGAGACAAAAGAATAGGGACGGGACCTGCATCAGTGGGAGGGAGCTGTGAAGGAGGAAAAGTTTCCACACACTAGGAAGCCCCTTCACTGGCGGGGACGGGGGGCGGGCTGGGGGAAACTTCAGAGCCATGGAAGAGAGCGCAGCAACAGGGGTTCAGAGAGCAAAGCGGAGAGATTCCCGCACAGAGGATTGGTACCTACTAGCACTCACCAGCCTGAGACACTCAGGGTCTGCTCACCCACTGGGGCAGGTGGGGTCTGGGAGCTGAGGCTTGGGCTTTAGAGGTCAGACTTCAGGGAGAGGACTGGGGTTGGTTGTGTGAAGACAGCCTGAAAGGGACTAGTGCACCACAGCTAGCTGGCAGGGAGTCCGGGAAAATGTTTGGACCTGCCGGAGAGGCAGGAGACCATTGTTTTGGGGTGCACAAGGAGAGGGGATTCCTGCTTCGTGTGCCCACAGACGGCAGAGCACTGCCTAAGTGAGCTCCAGAGATGGGCGTGAACTGTGGCTATCTGCTTAGACCACAGAGATGGGCATGGAATGCTAACGCTGCTGCTGCCACCAAGAATCCAGTGTGCAAGTGCAGGTCACTACCCACACCCCCTGGGGAACCAGAAGAGCACGCCACTGCCTGGGTCTCATGATCCAGGAACAACTTCCCCGGGAGAACACACGGCACATCTCAGGCTGTTGCAATGTTGTGCTGGCCTCTGCTGTTGGAGGCTTGCCCCGCATTCCAATTATGACTACCATACGCCTCCCTCTCCGTGGCCTGAGTGAGCAAGAGAGCCCTAATCAGCCACTGCTTTAACCCACTCCTGTCTGGGCAGGGAACAGGCACCTGAGGGTGGCCTACAAGCAGAGGCGGGGCCAAAACCAAAGTTGAACTCCAGGAGCTGTGCAAACAAAAAAGAGAAAGGGAAATATCTCTGTGCAGTCTCAGGAGCAGCAGATTAAATCCCCACAATCAACTTGATAAACCTTGCATCTGTGGAATACTGGAATAGACAACAAATGTTCCCAAAATTGAGGTGGTGGACTTTGGGAGCAACTGTAGACTTGGGGTTTGCTTTCTGCATCTGATTTGTTTTTGGTTTTATGTTTCTCTTAGTTCAGTTTTTAGTGCTTGTTATCATTGGTGGATTTGTTTATTGGTTTGTTTGCTCTCTTCCTTTTTTATTTATTTTTTTTATTAAATTTTTTTTTCCTTTTCTCTTTTTCTGAGTCTGTGGGTGTATGTTTCTTTGTGTGATTTTGTCTGTTTAGTTTTGCTTTTACCATTTGGTTTGGGGT
The DNA here is from genome assembly GCF_028021215.1 of Eschrichtius robustus. Lineage (NCBI taxonomy): Eukaryota > Metazoa > Chordata > Mammalia > Artiodactyla > Eschrichtiidae > Eschrichtius > Eschrichtius robustus. The sequence continues at coordinate 108,164,723 of NC_090827.1, read as the reverse complement.
TCTATCTGTTCCTTTTTTTTTTTTTTTTCTTCCATTTCTTCTGAGCCATGTGGCTGGCAGGGTCTTGGTGCTCTGGTCAGGTGTTGGGCCTGAGCCTCTGAAGTGGGAGAGCAGAGTCCAGGATTATGGACCACCGGAGACCACCCGGACCCACATAATATCAATTGGTGAGAACTCTCTGAGAGATCTCTGTCTCAACGCTAAGACCCAGCTCCACCCAATGGGCAGCAAGCTCCACTGCTGGACGCTCCATGCCAAACAACTAGCAAGACAGGAACACAACCACACCCATTAGCAGAGAGGCTGCCTAAACTCATACTAAGTTCACAGATACCCCAAAACACACCACAGGATGTGGCCCTGCCCACCAGAAGGACAAGATCGAGACTCACCAACCAGAACACAGGCACTAGTCCCCTCCACCAGGAAGCCTACAGAAGCCACTGAACCAACCTCACCCAATGGGGGCAGACACCAAAAAAAACGGGAACTATGAACCTATAGCCTGTGAAAAGGAGAACCCCAAACACAGTAATTTAAACAAAATGAGAAGACAGAGAAATATGCAGCAGATGAAAGAGCAAGGTAAAAACTCACCAGACCAAACAAATAAAGAGGAAACAGGCAGTCCACCTGAAAAAGAATTCAGAGTAATGATAGAAAAGATGATCCAAAATCCTGGAAATAGAAGGGAGAAAGTACAAGAAACGTTTAACAAGGACCTAGAAGAACAAAGAGCAAACAAACAATGATGAACAACACAATAAATGAAATTAAAAATACTCTAGAAAAATCAATAGCAGAATAACTGAGGCAGAAGAACAGATAAGTGACCTGGAAGATAGAATAGTGGAAATAACTGTCACAGAGCAGAATAAAGAAAAAAGAATGGAAAGAATTGAGGAGAGTCTCAGAGACCTCTGGGACAACATTAAGCACAACAACATTCAAATTATAGGGGTCCCAGAAAAAGAAGAGAAAACAAAAGGTTCTGAGAATATATTTGAGAGATCAGAGTTGAAAACTTCCCTAACAAGGGAAAGAAATAGTCAATCAATTACAGCAAGCACAGAGAGTCCCATACAGGATAAACCCAAGGAGAAACACACCAAGACACATATTAATCAAACTATCAAAAATTAAATACAAAGAAAAAATATTAAAAACAGCAAGGGAAAAACGACAAATAACATACAAGGGAATCCCCATAAGGTTAACAGCTGATCTTTCAGCAGAAACTCTGCGAGCCAGAAGGGAGTAGCAGGACATATTTAAAGTGATGAAAGGGAAAAACCTACAATCAAGATTACTCTACCCAGCAAGGATCTCATTCAGATTCAACAGAGAAATTGAAACCGTTACAGACAAGCAAAAGCTAAGAGAATTCAGCACCACCAAACCAACTTTACAACAAATGATAAAGGAACTTCTCTAGGCAGGAAACACAAGAGGAGGAAAAGACCTACAATAACAAACATAAAACAATTAAGAAAATGGTAATAGGAACATACATGTCGATAATTACCTTAAATGTAAATGGATTAAATGCTCCAACCGAAACACATAGACTCGCTGAATGGATACAAAAACAAGACCCGTATATATGCTGTCTACAAGAGACCCACTTCAGACCTAGGGACGCATACAGACTGAAAGTGAGGGGATGGAAAAAGATATTCCATGCAAATGGAAATCAAAAGAAAGCTGGAGTAGCAATTCTCACATCAGACAAAACAAACTTTAAAATAAAGACTATTACAAGAGACAAAGAAGGACACTACATAATGATCAAGGGATCAATCCAAGAAGAAGATACAACATTTGTAAATATTTATGCACCAAACATAGGGGCACCTAAATATATAAGACAAATACTGACAGCCATAACAGGGGAAATCGACAGTAACACAATCACAGTAGGGGACTTTAACACCCCACTTTCACCAATGGAGAGATCATCCAAAATGAAAGTAAATAAGGAAACACAAGCTTTAAATGACACATTAGGCCAAATGGACTTAATTGATATTTATAGGACATTCCATCCAAAAACAACAGAATACACTTTCTTCTCAGGTGCTCATGGAATATCCTCCAGGATAGATCATTCCTTGGGTCACAAATCAAGCCTTGGTAAATTTAAGAAAATTGAAATTGTATCAACTATCTTTTCCAACCACAATGCTATCAGATTAGATATCAGTTACAGGAAAAAAACTGTAAAAAATACAAACACATGGAGGCTAAACAATATAACAATATTAAATAAACAAGAGATCACTGAGGAAATCAAAGAGGAAATTTAAAAAATACCTAGAAACAAATGACAATGAAAACACAACCCCAGACCTATGGGATGCAGCAAAAGCAGTTCTAAGAGGGAAGTTTATAGCAATACAATCCTACCTCAAGAAACAAGAAACATCTCAAATAAACAACCTAACCTTATACCTTAAACAATTAGAGAAAGAACAGAAGAACCCTAAAGTTAGCAGAAGGAAAGAAATCATAAAGATCAGATCAGAAAAAAAGAAAAACGAAGGAAACGATAGCAAACATCAATAGAACTAAAAGCTGGTTCTCTGAGAAGATAAACAAAATTGATAAACTATTAGCCAAACTCATCACGAAAAAAAGGGAGAAGACTCAAATCAACAGAATTAGAAATGAAAAAGGAGGTGTAACAACTGACACTATAGAAATACAAAGGATCATGAGAGACTACTACAAGCAACCATATGCCAAAAAAATGTACAACCTGGAAGAAATGGACAAATTCTTAGAAAAGTACAACCTTTCGAGACTGAACCAGGAAGAAATAGAAAATACGAACAGACCAATCACAAGCATTGAAATTGAAACTGTGATTAAAAATCTTCTAACAAACAAAAGCCCAGGACCAGATGGCTTCATAGGTGAATTCTATCACACATTTAGAGAAGAGCTAATACCTATCCTTCTCAAACTCTTCCAAAATAGAGCAGAGAGAGGAACACTCCCAAACTCATTCTATGAGCCCACCATCACCCTGATACCAAAACCAGACAAAGATGTCACAAGAAAGAAAACTACAGGCCAATATGCATCTTTGCATACTGATGCAAAAATCCTCAATAAAATACTAGCAAACAGAATCCAACAGCACATGAAAAGGATCATACACCATGATCAAGTGGGATTTATCCCAGGGATGCAAGGATTCTTCAATATACACAAATCAATCAATGTGATACACAATATTAACAAGTTGAAGGATAAAAACCCTATGATAATCTCAATAGATGCAGAAAAACTTTTGACAAAATGCAACACCCATTTATGATAAAAAGTCTCCAGAAAGTGGGCATAGAGGGAACCTACCTCAACATAATAAAGGCCATATATGTCAAATCCACAGCCAACTTTGTTCTCAATGGTGAAAAACTGAAACCATTTCCACTAAGATAAGGAACAAGACAAGGTTGCTCACTCTCACCACTATCAATCAACATAGTTTTGGAAGTTTTAGCCACAGCAATCAGAGAAGAAAAAGGAATCCAAATTGGAAGAGAAGAAGTAAAACTATCACTGTTTGCAGATGACATGATACTATACATAGAGAATCCTAAAGATGCTACCAGAAAACTACTAGAGCTAATCAATGAATTTGGTAAAGTATCAGGATACAAAATTAATGCACAGAAATCTCTTGCATTCTTATGCACTAACGATGAAAATCTGAAAGGGAAATTAAGGAAACAGTCTCATTTACCACGGCAACAAAAATAATAAAATACTTAGGAGTAAATTTACCTATGGAGACAAATGACCTGTATGCAAAAAACTATAAGGCACTGATGAACGAAATTAAAGATGATACAAACAGATGGAGAGATATATCATGTTCTTGGATTGGAAGAATCAGTATTGTGCTAATGACTCTACTACCCAAAGCAATCTACAGATTCAATGCAATCCCCATCAAACTACCAATGGCATTTTTCACAGAACTAGAACAAAAAATTTTACAGTTTGTATGGACACACAAAAGACTCCGAATAGCCAAAGCAATATTGAGAAAGCAAAATGGAGCTGGAGGAATCAGGCTCCCTGACTTCAGCCTATCATACAAAGCTACAGTAATCAAGACAGTATGGTACTGGCACAAAAACAGAAATATAGATCAGTGGAACAAAATAGAAAGCCCAGAGATAAACCCATGTACATATGGTCACCTTACTTTTGATAAATGAAGCAAGAATGTACAATGGAGAAAAGACAGCCTCTTCAATAAGTGGTGCTGGGAAAACTGGACAGCTACATGTAAAAGAATGAAATTAGAACACTCCCTAACACCATACACAAAAATAAACTCAAAATGGATTAAAGACCTAAATGTAAGGCCTGACACTATAAAACTCTTAAAGGAAAACACAGGCAGAACACTCTATGACATAAATTACAGCAAGATCCTTTTTGACTCACCTCCTAGAGAAATGGAAATGAAAGCAAAAATAAACAAATGGGACCTAATGAAGCTTACAGCTTTTGCACAGCAAAGGAAACCATAAACAAGATGAAAAGACAACCCTCAGAATGGGAGAAAACATTTGCAAACGAAGCAAGTGACAGAGGATTAATCTCCAAAATATGCAAGTAGCTCATGCAGTTCAATATCACAAAAACAAAGAACCCAATCCAAAAATGGGCAGAAGACCTAAATAGACATTTCTCCAAAGAAGATACAGAGATTGCCAACAAACACATGAAAAGATGCTCAACATCACTAATCATTAGAGAAATGCAAATCAAAACTACAATGAGGTATCACCTCACACCGGTCAGAATGGCCATCGTCAAAAATCTACAAACAATAAATACTGGAAAGGGTGTGGAGAAAAGGGAACCCTCCTGGACTGTTGGTGGGAATGTAAATTGATACAGCCACTGTGGAGAACAGTATGGAGGTTCCTTAACAAACTAAAAATAGAACTACCATATGACCCAGCAATCCCACTACTGGGCATATACCCTGAGAAAACCATACTTTAAAAAGAGTCATGTACCACAATATTCATTGCAGCACTATTTACAATAGCCAGGACATGGAAATAACCTAAGTATCCATCGACAGATGAATGGATAAAGAAGATATCACACATATATATGATGGAATATTACTCAGCCATAAAAAGAAATGAAATTGAGTTATTTGTAGTGAGGTGGATGGACATAGAGTCTGTCATACAGAGTGAAGTAAGTCAGAAAGAGAAAAACAAATATCATATGCTAACACATATATATGGAATCTAAACAAAAAATGGTTTTGATGAACCTAAGGGCAGGACAGGAATAAAGACACAGACAGAGAATGGACTTGAGGACACGGGGGTTGGGAAGGGTACGCTGGGACAAAGTGAGAGAGTAGCATTGACATATATACACTACCAAATGTAAAATAGATAGCTAGTGGGAAGCAGCTGCATAGCACAGGGAGTTCAGCTCGGTGCTTTTTGACCACCTAGAGGGGCGGGGTATGGAGGGTGGGAGGGAAGCACAAGAGCGAGGGGATATGGGGATGTATGTATATGTATAGCTGATTCCCTTTTTATAAAGCAGAAACTAAAACAACATTGTAAAGCAATTATACTCCAATAAAGATGTTTTAAAAAAAAATAAGGGTGCCTATGAGGGATTGGTTTTATAGATTTGACTTTCAAATCATGCAAATAATTTACATAATTTAAAATAAAATTTAACTTTAAAAAATCAATATATAATAACAGGAAGTAAAATGAAATAGGTGAACTTTACTGTGCATCCAGTTTGTATCAAATCCACAGGAGAAAAAGAATTCCAAGTGATTGTACAACACAGTAATTTGACTTTTTATCCCTAGTGGAATAAACCTTAATGACAAAAAGATCTGCCCCCCTAAAAATATACGTAAACTTTTAAAAGTAATGGTATTGCTTACTGCAATGTTATTTTGTCACTGTTGTATTTGCTTTGAGAAATAATGCAATTGAGTAATTATGTGAAAGGTAAATTTTATCATAACTGTGAAGAAAGGACTATGAGACAAATGAGCCATTTTCTTCAAAATAAACCAAAGAGAAAGAGAAATAACCTATAGATTAAAATAAACTTATCACACTTAAACTATGGCAATATATAGACCTTATTAAATTCTGATTCAGACAAACAAAATGTTTTTTAAAAGATGATATTTATGAGACAATTGGAAATCTTAATGACTGGATAATTGATATTGGTAATTTATTGCTATTTTGTTTATGTATAATAATGAAATGGGTTTATGTTTTTTAAAGAGTTTTTACCTTTTTATTTTGAGTTTTAGATGGTTTATTATAGAGCAAAAGAAACTGAAACATTCACAAAACTTAGAAAGAACTTGTAAATCAATACAAATACTAATAGTGATGCCAAAAGCTCGGCTTCTGTGCGCCGGTGCCAAATCAAATCTGAGACAGAGTTCTGCGTGAAGTAGAAAGGAATAGCTTTATCGCTTTGCCAGGCAAAGGGGGACACAGTGGACTCATGCCTCTCAAAATGGTGTGTCCCCATCCATTAGGATTTGATGAGTTTCATAACAAGGGTTCAAGGGTGGGGTTGGTGATAAGATTAGGGTGTGTGCAGGGCTTGCACTCCTTTGGTCTGGCCTCAGGTGGTCTCCTGATGAGCTTCTCTGATTCTCAAGACTATCATACCATGACCTTCTCTCTGGAGTGAGGATTGCTTCATCTTCCATTTATTAAGGTTTTTAGTTCTATAGAGAGCTCAAAAGATGTTATGTGTATCACTTGAGGTGAACCGGGACTCTGCCCCAAGGTGGCGCTATTGTTTCTTGGTGGCTCCTCCCTGTCTCTGCATCTCCTCCCTTCCCTGATTAGGAACTGTTCGAATCTGCCCTTTGGAACCCAGGGAAGGTCATGGAGGCTGGAGTCTGTTCCCTACAAACAAGAAACAGGGGACAGAAAGGCTTCTGTGCCCAGGAACCCCAGAAGGTCATGCTCGATTTTAATAGTAGTTTATAAATAAGAGACATGAACAAATTATTCATATGACAGCATTCCTACTGGTGGATAAAATATGCCTAAATTTATGACTAATTAGAGGTTAGAAATGAAACTAATGAAGTATGACTTCTTACCCATAAAGTTTACAATATTTAATACATTGCAAATTCTAAGTGCTTATGAGTATGAATTTTTACCTTTTTAACATATATATTAACATAATTATGGACAAAATGATACAATGAGGATTAGCTCATAATAATAAGAGAGGGTGAAGTGGGTAGAAGTATAGATGAAATAAATTGACCAGTAGTTGATGATCACTGAAATTGAGTGATGAGTACCTGTGAATTTAATATTTTATCCATTCAATTTTTGTGTATATTTAAAATTTTCCCAAAAAAATTAAATTTAAAAAGTCAACATTACTTAGTTGAAATAAATAAAAGGATTGCTAGAATTTCCTAGATTTATAAAGGAAGCATTAATTTACTAGATGAAACTAAAATCCTAAGGAAGAACTAGTTTCTGTGACTCTGTAACTTTAATAAATTGAATATGAATTAGTTAAGGCAAAAAACAACTCCTTTGTAGTGTTTTCTATGCACAAAAGTCAATTTAAGGAACATGAAAACCCATAGATAAGCTATGCCCTGGAGGGAGGCAGCTTTGACTTCAATTCCTTCTCTCCAGGAACTTGAATTATAAAATACAAAGTATTTAGAACAGTGCCTGGCACATAGATAACACACAGAAAATTTTAGGAATCAAGATTATCATCAGCCTGGGCCGTGGAAAGAGAATGGACCTAGTTCACATCTTGACCTTTCCATTTATGAAATGGGGACAAGTTATTTGGTTCCACTTAAAAAATATTTCATATATATATATGAAAGCACCTTCTCTGTGCTAGCCCCAAAAAGCTAGGACACTGCTCTAAAGGAGTTAAAAATCTAGAGCCTAAAGTAACTCTGTTTCTTCAATTCTAAAATTGCTATTCCAATAATCACAGATCATAATACTTTCACTGAGTTAGTTTGCAAATGAAGTAAAATAGGTTCCAATGGTCTCTTTTTCCCAAAGTGGAAAAAAAATCTGTCTGCAGAACCCAGTTAGATGAAACTAGCTTTAAAGGACATTGGAGTATTGTGTTTTCTTCTTGGCTCACCATGGTGACTGCCAATGTTGATCTGCTCTCTAAACGGACCTACATTAGACAAACTTATGCTGTTTCCTATTAATTCAGAAGAGGTTGCATTAATTCATAAACTGCAATTTGGATTTGTAAATTAGGCCCTAGCCCATTTTGTTAATGTGAAGTGATCTCCAGGAACCCAGTACCATTCACCTTTCATTCATGCATTTCATTCAATAATGAGTTCTGAATGCTTACTAGGTATGAGGCACTGAGCAAAGACTTAGGACAATCACATAACACAGACACAAAGAAGTTTATATTCTAACAAGAGCAGACAGACAGGAAAAAGTATGCTTAATAAATGAATGAATTTTGTTAGATGGTGAAATGTGCCCTGGAAAAAAATCAAAGAGCAAAGAAGTATAAACAAGGTGTTCAGTAATATTTACTGATTGATTTCTTTACCTGTGACTTTTACTGGCCTCTGTAAATAGTTGTCTATACCTCCTGATACTTCCCAAACAATTGTTTCTGTTGACACCTACTTATTTTATCAATAAGCAAAGAATCATGGGCCCAAATGTATGCTAGGAGTTCTAGAAAAAGAGACTGGTTGTGTTAGTGGGGGAGTGGAGAAGAAACTCAATTTCTATTATGGTTGGATCTTCACTTCGAGTCCCTTCTTTAGAGCACTGAGTGATAAAGAGTAGGTAAGAGTTCCTTTTTTTTTTTTTAAGTTTATAAAGAATTTATTTTTACAATTCTTACATTTGTTTTCCATGAAAAACTTTATATTGACTTCTTTATTGATTAAAAAAATCAAATATTATTCACCATGAGTTTTTCTCTTTTTTTATGTACTTTTTTTAAACATCTTTATTGGAGTATAATTGCTTTACATTGTTGTGTTAGTTGCTGCTGTATAACAAAGTGAATCAGCTATACGTATACATATGTCCCCATATCCCCTCCCTCTTGTGTCTCCCTCCCACCCTCCCTATCCCACCCTTGTAGGTGGACACAAGAGAGTAGGTAAGAGTTTATGTTCTGGGAAAACAGCCCAAAGTTGGAGTTCATAATACTAACATGTGGTATCCTTAGTCTTTTGGCAAAACAACATACCTGTTTCTTCAGTGAAGTCCAACAGAACTCCACACTCCCTTATTACACTTGGTAGATGATTCCTCACTGAGTGCCCTAAACCCCTGGTGGATTGCAGCTTGGGTTGTTTTTGTTATTTAATGATTTGTTTTCATATGAGCACATGCTCTTTATTTCCTGCTAAAAATTCCAAACAAGCTCTGAATGTCTGGCCAGATGTCTCCACTAAGGGGTACCAGGATTGTTGATGCCGAGGGCTCAGAGAGATGGATTCCATGCCTCTCCTCTATAGGTAGGTGCTAGCGGATACTTACTTTGCTACCTGATGCAGTCTGTTGACCAATGCTGGGCAACACGGTGACGTAAGGCTCATTCTCTCCCAGTGGCCCTCACTATGTATTGTAGGAACTCTTTACTGTTATAGCAGTTGCATCTCTCTAATTAAATATGACCCATTTAGGGGACTGTGTTCAAAAGTAGCAAGACCTCCTCTCCCAACTCTTACTAGGCTGCTGTGAAGTTTAATGCCTGGTCTTACAATTAGCCCATCCCCTCTCTGCCTGGCCATCTAAGTCTCCTTTGCTCAGTTGTTTGTGAAGTGGATCAGAATATGCCATCTTAGAATTTGCCACTTTGGCATTAGGATTATTTTGAGCTGAAGGTCAATTAAGAAACAGTGAACGCAGGAGAAGCTCTCTGGCCTTGCTCTTTCTGCCTAAAAGCAGGGCATAAAATTCCCTTTTGTGAAGAAAATTTACATTTGTAAAGTTGTCCTCTATTATCCAGGAAGAGGAAACAGACTCAGGAGACAACTCTTATCACCTAAGAGGACTTGAGTCTACATAACAAAACTTACCAAACAACTCTTATTTACTCTTCCCACAACTTACCCTCTCTCCAGAAGCTCCCTTTTCCATTGTCTAGTCTCTTCTTCACTCTTTATTACTTTTTGTTAAAATGGTATATATGCCCCTGGGTCCAACCACCTCTTTGGGGTTTTCACTTCTCTTCTTTGAAGCCTAAAACATATACACCTAAAATTAACTTTTTCTCCTATTAATCTGTTTTTTGTCAGTTTAATTCACAGACCCCAGACACTGAACCTGATATGGTAAAGGAAAGTTGTTTGTTTTTTTTTCCCCTCTCCTATACTTGCAAACTCAGTTGCATTAGAATCTCCTGTGAATTTTGAAAAATTAGTGCCGAAGTCCCACCTTGATGGAAATGTATATGGGTAGGGTCTGGAAAGCAGTATTTTGTAAAGTTCTTCCATCTGGGTTCTGGCCTCTGTGTGCAACCAAGAAGAGTGAATTGGGAGCCACAACTTTGTAGTGAAGCAGCAGATGATTGTCTTGTCTCTGCTCTAGCACTTCCATTCAGTTTCTTTCTTTGAGCCGCTTTCACAGTTTTCCAGAGGTGTGGGTGCGGGCCTGCCTTTTATTTATTGGTTCCTCTGAGCATGTACCACAATTACTCTTGCAATCATTAATAAATAAAAGGTGCCTGAAGAAGAGGCAGCTGGGACTATTTGCTGCCACTACAACTTGATTAGCATCACTGAGCAGTGCAGGAAAAGGAAGGTACTATTATCTGCATAGTCCACAGAACAATATATCTGTTCTTTCTATGCTGCTGGATGGAGAAACCTAAACTGTTGCCATGGTTACAAAGGTCACTTAATGGGGCAAAGGGCAGAGTAAACATGGCATCAGAACTTCTAAAACACCAAATGTTAAGCTTTTGTCTGGGGCCACATGCTGAGGAATCAGAACAGGACTTATGGATTCCACTTTAGGTTGGGGGGGCGATTTTTGGAATAACTTTTCATGCTAAGGTGCTAAAGACTACACACAGGGCTGAAAATCTCCCTCAATTAAAATCTTTCCCAGACTTGGAAGACAAGCCATTGCTCAAAAGACAAAGTCCAAATTCCTTGATTTAGCGTCAAAAGCCCTGCACAACCAGTTTCAGTATATTTATGTGTCTCTGCCTTTAGAGGTGCAGGTCCTTGGCTCAGCATGCCCATCTCCACTCTTCCTCCTTTGTTTGGTAGACCCTACTTGTTCTCCAGAGCCAGCTCATTTATCACTTCCTTGTGTAGCCTTGATGCCCCTTCAGAATGTATAACCCCACCCAAATCCTCCATGGCCCTTATACTGTTATATTGATTGGTTTACATGCCTTTCTCTCCTATGAGGCTGTAAGATCTTTAATGGCAAAACTATGACATATGGTATTTACTTTTGCAACTCCCAGAGCTGAAAACATGGTAGACACTAAAAAAAAAAAAAAAAACCACGCACAACAGCTTTTCAAAATAAATGGCACCACCTATGGAGTGCTGAACATGAACCTAAGCCTTTTAGATCTAAATTCTTGTTTAAAAGAGACAGCACTGGAGGAACAAGGAAAATGATACTATCAGGAAACAATCATAATGTGGATTCTTTGGGCAGCTGATATGGTTTCTTTTTCTTTTTTTCATCGAAGTATAGTTGATTTACAATTTTGTGCTAATTTCAGGTGTACATCAAAGTGATTCAGTTATCCACATATATATTCTTTTTCAGATTCTTTTCCATTATAGGTTATTACAAGATATTGAATATAGTTCCCTTTGCTATAAGTAGGTCCTTATTGTTTATCTGTTTATATATAGTAGTGTCTATCTGTTAATCCCCAAAACTCCTAACTTATGTCTCCTTCCCTGCCCCTCCACTTTCCCCTTTGGTTATCATAAGTTTGTTTTCTATGTCTGTGACTCTATTTCTGTTTCATAAATAAGTTCACTTGTATCATTTTTTTAGATACTACATATAAGTGATATCATATGATATTTGTCTTTCTCTGATCTGGTTTCTTTAAGAAGTCAATGACATGGGAAAGAAAGGAGAGCATGGGACTCTCTAGAATAGAAAAAGTCTTAAAAATATATTACAACCAAATGAAATGTATAAACCTAATGTAAAGATATTTTTGAGATGATTAGGGAAATCTGAGTATGGAGAAAGTATTAGATAATATGAAGTTATTGTTTGTTAGGTATGAAAATAGTATTTTCGTTATGTGTGAAATGTCCTTATTTAAGGGTAGAATAATGTGATGTAAAGGATTTTCTTTACTTCTGATAACTTTGGGGATTTTTGTTCTTCTTTCTCTAATTGCTTTAGGTGTAAGGTTAGGTTGTTTATTTGAGATTTTTCTTGATTCTTGAGGTAGGATTGTATTGCTATAAACTTCCCTCTTAGAACTGCTTTTGCTGCATCCCATAGGTTTTGGGCCGTTGTGTTTTCATTGTCATTTGTTTCTAGGTATTTTTTGATTTCCTCTTTGATTTCTTCAGTGATCTCTTGGTTATTTAGTAGTGTATTGTTTAGCCTCCACGTGTTTGTATTTTTTACAGATTTTTTCCCATAATTGATATCTAGTCTCATAGCATTGTGGTCGAAAAGATACTTGATATGATTTCAATTTTCATAAATTTACCAAGGCTTGATTTGTGACCCAAGATATGATCTATCCTGGAGAATGTTCCATGAGCACTTGAGAAGAAAGTGTATTCTGTTGTTTTTGGATGGAATGTCCTATAAATATCAATTAAGTCCATCTGGCCTAATGTGTCATTTAAAGCTTGGTTTCCTTATTTTCATTTTGGTTGATCTGTCCATTGGTGAAAGTGGGGTGTTAAAGTCCCCTACTGTGATTGTGTTACTGTCGATTTCCCCTGTTATGGCTGTTAGCATTTGCCTTATGTATTGAGGTGCTCCTATGTTATGTGCATAAATATTTACAATTGTTATATTTTCTTCTTGGATTGATCCCTTGATCATTATGTAGTGTCCTTCTTTGTCTCTTGTAATAGTCTTTATTTTAAAGTCTATTTTGTCTGATATGAGAATTGCTACTCCAGCTTTCTTTTGATTTTCATTTGCATGGAATATATTTTTCCATCCCCTCACTTTCAGCCTGTATGCGTCCCTAGGTCTGAAATGGGTCTCTTGTAGACAGCATATATACGGGTCTTGTTTTTGTATCCATTCAGCCAGTCTATGTCTTTTGGTTGCAGCATTTAATCCATTTACATTTAAGGTAATTATCGATATGTATGTTCCTATTACCATTTTCTTAATTGTTTTATGTTTGTTATTGTAGGTCTTTTCCTTCTCTTGTGTTTCCTGCCTAGAGAAGTTCCTTTAGCATTTGTTGTAAAGCTGGTTTGGTGGCACTGAATTCTCTTAGCTTTTGCTTGTCTGTAAGCTTTTGCTTGTCTGTAATTTCTTTGTTGAATCTGAATGAGATTCTTGCTGGGTAGAGTAATCTTGGTTGTAGGTTTTTCCCTTTCATTACTTTAAATATATCCTGCCACTCCCTCCTGGCTTGCAGAGTTTAAATCTCTTGCATCCCTATACACTAATGATGAAAAATCTGAAAGAGAAATTAAGGAAACACTCCCATTTACCATTGCAACAAAAATAATAAAATACCAGGAATAAACCTACCTAAGGAGACAAAAGACCTGTATGCAGATAACTATAAGACACTGATGAAAGAAATTAAAGATGATACAAACAGATGAAGAGATATACCATGTTCTTGGTTTGGAAGAATCAACACTGTGAAAATGGTTATACTTTCTAAAGCAATCTACAGATTCAGTGCAGTCCCCATCAAGCTACCAATGGCATTTTTCACAGAACTAGAACAAAAAATTTCACAATTTGTATGGAAACACAAAAGACCCCGAATAGCCAAACAATCTTGAGAAAGAGAAATGGAGCTGGAGGAATCAGGCTCCCTGACTTCAGACTATACTACAAAGCTACAGTAATCAAGACAGTATGGTACTGGCACAAAAACAGAAATATAGATCAGTGGAACAGGATAGAAAGCCCAGAGATAAACCCACACACATATGGTCAAGTTATCTTTGATAAAGGAGGCAAGAATATACAATGGAGAAAAGACAGCCTCTTCAATAAGTGGTGCTGGGAAAACTGAACAGCTACATGTAAAAGAATGAAATTAAAACACTCCCTAACACCATACACAAAAATAAAGTCAAAATGGATTAAAGACCTAAATGTAAGGACAGACACTATAAAACTCTTAGAGGAAAACAGGCAGAACACTCTATGACACAAATCACAGCAAGATCCTTTTTTGACCCACCTCCTAGAGAAATGGAAATAAAAGCAAAAATAAACAAATGGGACCTTATGAAACTTAAAAGCTTTTGCACAGCAAAGGAAACTATAAACAAGATGAAAAGACAACCCTCAGAATTGGAGAAAATATTTGCAAATGAAGCAATTGACAAAGGATTAATCTCCAAAATATACAAGCAGTTCATGCAGCTCAATATCAAGAAAAAAAAAACCCATTCCAAAAATGGGCAGAAGACCTAAATAGACATTTCTCCAAAGAAGATATAGAGATTGCCAACAAACACATGAAAGAATGCTCAACATCACTAATCATTAGAGAAATGCAAATCAAAACTACAATCAGGTATCACCTCATACCAGTCAGAATGGCCATCATCAAAAAATCTACAAACAATAAATTCTGGAGAGGTTGTGGAGAAAAGCCAACCCTCTTGCACTGTTGGTGGGAATGTCAATTGATATGGCCACTATGGAGAACAGTATGGAGGTTCCTTAAAAAACTAAGAATAGAACTACCATATGACCCAGCAATCCCACTACTTGGCATATACCCTGAGAAAACCATAATTCAAAAAGAGTCATGTACTACCATGTTCATTGCAGCTCTATTTACAATAGTGAGGACATGGAAGCAACCTAAGTGTCCATCAACAGCTGAATGCATAAAGAAGATGTGGCACATATATACAGTGGAATATTACTTAGCCATAAAAAGAAATGAAATTTAGTTATTTGTAGTGAGGTGGATGGACCTAGAGTCTGTCATACAGAGTGAAGTAAGTCAGAAAGAGAAAAACAAATATCGTATGCTAACACATATATATGGAATCTAAAAAAAATTGTTAAAGTTTCTGAAGAACCTAAGGGCAGCACAGGAATAAAGATGCAGACATAGAGTATGGGCTTGAGGATGGAGAGGGGGAAGGGTAAGCTGAGACTAAGTGAGAGAGTGGCATGGACAGATATACACTAGCAAATGTAAAATAGATAGCTAGTAGGAAGCAGCCGCATAGCACAGGGAGATCAGGTTGGTGCTTTGTGACCATGTAGAGCAGTGGGATAAGGAGGATGGGAGGGAGATGCAAGAGGGAGGGGATATGGGGATATATGTATACATACAGCAGCAACTAACACAACAATGGAAAGCAATTATACTCCAATAAAGACGTTAAAAAGATAAAAAAATTAAAAAAAAATTTTTTAAAGGCTTTTCTTTAAAATACTACAGCAAAAGAAATAAGTAGAAAAATTGATAGACATACAATAAGGCATAGTTGGGTTGTGTGGTGTAATAAAAATATATCTAGAGTCTTTGTTCCCTGTTACTGGCACTGAGCTCCTAAACTCTTGGAATTTCCTGAGTGATGGGACTGTTTTTTGTTTTCATAAAGAGCTCCTTTCAACCACACCTGAGCTTATGCTAATGAGGTGATTCATGGTGATGCCCTAGATAGCTTCAGGATGGGGGTGAGTCACCTGAAGAACCAACCCTCTGATTAGAGAGTTAGAACTTTGGCTCCACCCTCAAACTTTGGGGAGGGGAAAGGGTTGGAAATTGAGTTCGATTACCAATGGCCAATGATTTGGTCAATCATGTTTCTATAATGAAATCCCATGTGAAAACCCAAAACATCAGAGTTTAGGGAAGCTTCCAGGTTGGTGAACATGGTGATATGCTAGGAGGGTGGCACACCTGGAGCAGACAGGGAAGCTCTGTACCACCCCTCTCCCCTACAATTCATCCCATATCTCTCTTCCATTTGGCTGTTGCTGGGCTGTATTCATTATAATAAAATGGCAATTGTAAGTAAGGCACTTTCCTGAGTTCTGTTTGTCATTTTGGTGAATTATCAAACCTGATGGGGGCTAGCATGGGAACCCCTGAACCTGCAGTCAGCTAGGCAGAAGTGCACGTAACCTGGGACCCCATTTGCAGCTGGCATGTGAAGTGGGGGCAGTCCCAAGGGACTGAGCCCTAGACTTGTGAGGTCTGTGCTAACTCCCAGGAGTTAGTGTCAGAATTGAATTATAGGTCACCCAGTAGTGTTGGAGAATTGGTTGTTGCTGAAAAATGACACAGGGTAATTATGGCAAAATGTTGATCATTGTTGAATTTGTGGGATGGTACATGGTAGTTCATTACACTTTTCTTGCTCCTTTTGTATGTTTCACAACTTTCTTAACAAAAGCATTAAAAAATTTAAAAATGCTCTTTGCAGATTCATTTGCCTGTTCAAAGAGAGTATTTGTAAAATGTAGACATCCTAGTAAGATGTAGAGGTATCTCATAATGATTTTAATTTGCATCTCTTTTATGAATAATGATGTTGAATATCTTTATATGTGCATATTGGGCACATGTACATTTTCTTTTGTAAAGTGACATTCCAAGGCATTTTCCTGAAGGAAATGAAAACATCTCTCCACAAAAGGACTTGTGAAAGAAGGTTTATGGCAGCTTCATTCACAATAGCAAAAAATAAATAAAATAAGGTAAAGTAAAATAAAATAGACAACCCACCGTCTACCAACAGGAAAACAGATAAATAAATGGTGGCATATTATGTAACGAAATATTACTCAGCATTAAAAAAGAACAAGCTGCTGTTCAATGCAACATAAATGAATCTTGAAAACACTGTGTTTAATGGAAGAAGCCAGATACAAACGAATGCATATTGTATGATTTCATTATGAATTTCTAGATCAGGCAAAATTAATCTGTAGGAATAGGATTGAAAACAGTGGTTGTCAGAGGAATGGAAAAAGGGTAGGAGGGAACTTTCTAGGGCGACAACAATGTTCTATTATCTTCAGTGGGCTATTGGTTACACAGGTGTATATACTGTCAAAACTCATCAAATTCTACATTAAGATCTGTGCGTTTTACCCTACGTAATTATACTTCAATTTAAAGAAAGTGAGAGAGAAAAATACCTAACACAAAGGGATGTGTTGCTAGTAGTAGAATTTCAGACATTAGCAAGAGAGGTATTTTATGGTGGAAGACCACATCTTCCGGGTCTTTCTGCTGGCTATGCACCTGGGATGGAGGATTCTGGGATCCCCTTGAGAAATTCGAGTTCTCCTTTGCTTAGGCATCAGTGCCGAGCAGCCAGACATCCCTGAGATCTGAACTCCTCTTGCTGCAGTCACGATTCAGAATTCTTAGTGTGACACCATGGAAACCGCACAAACTTTCTCTATAGGCCACACAAGTGACCTCACCACTGACATCCTCTTTGGATGAAGAAGCAGAAATATTATTAGCTATAAGTGGGCTGTATTTGACTGCAAGGAACACAGTGGATAGGCATATGTTACTTCTCAATTCTAAGAGCTTATCCCACTAAGTTCAAGGTTTGTGGGACTTCTCTGGGAATAGGAATGAAAGGTCAGTAACAAAAGGGGCTATGTGAAAAGTGAGATTGTTTCTTAAATTTTGATATGGCTATTTATTTGGGGGTTTATGCACTAGAGATATGTACTACATTAGTAATATTTGTTTAGAGCACAGTAAAATGTGTTCATCCTCCCCAGATATAATAATTTCCTAGGGCTGCCGTAACAAGGTACCTCAGGTTGGGGGGCTTAAACAACAGAAACTTATTTTCTCACAATTCTGGAGCCTAGAAATCCAAACTTAAAGTGTTAGCAGGTTTGATTTCTTCTAAGGCCTATCTCCTTGGCTTGTAGATGGCTGTCTTCGCCCTGTGCGCTCACGTGGTCTTCCCTCTACGTCCTAACCTCCTCTTCTTATAAGGACACTATTCACATTGGATTAAAGCCCACCCATATTACCTAATTTTAACTTAATTAGCTCCTTAAAGACTCTATTTCTGCATATAGTCACATTGTGAGGTACTGAGGGTTGGGAATTCAACATATGAATTTGGGGGGACACAATTCAGCCTATAAAACCAGCCGAAGTAAGTATTTTCACTTTGCTCATAAGAAAAATAAGCCTCAAGAAATTAAGGGACTAGGTCAAGGCTGGTAAGTAATAAAGATGGGTGTGGTGGCCTATGTGCCTTGGGCCTTACCATTTGAATGCCACCTGCCTGACTTCAAACTGCTAGTATCTGAACCTCATCCATAGGGGCTTTTCTCTGAAGCGTGGAAGGTTACTTTACCTGCCTCTCAGCAAGAGGTGCCCCAAATTAGCAACCCCAAGGAGCAGCCCTCAACCAACTATTGATGGGAGCAAGTGTATAAATACCCCAGATCCCTCGCCTTTGGTAGGAAACCTCTAAGATGAGCACCTACAGTGACATTCTCATTTGCCAGAGATATTAAGCTTTTGCTGCCCTCTGTAGTGGCTGGCTTGATAATGTATCCTTTGTTGATGCCTTCCCTTCTCTATGTCACTTCCCCAACTAGTGTGTCCTTCACCTGCCAAGTAAACTCCTTGACAGTAAGTCCTTGTGACAGAGTCTGGTCCTAGGAAACTCAAACTAAGGTAATGAGTTTCAAACCTAAGGTTTTCTATTTCAAAATCTGTTCTACCACACTGTAAATTATAGGTCAAACTATTTGAAATTGTGATATTTGACCATTTTTGACCTATAAAAATGGCAATATCATACAGTTCAACTGAATAGTAGTAGAGGTATATGTATAGTGTATACATATAAATAACCACATGAAAATGCATGCACATAAAAAATAGACACATGTATGTGTAATGGAAACATAACACACTTTTTATAATGTAAGGAGGCCACCCATTTGCTCTTTTTAAAACAAACGTCTTTATGTCTCTCCTCTTCTTTAAATCCTTTGGTAATTATATCACCACCATGGCAAAATCCAAGTTCCATAGGATGAAATTGATATCCCATTATTTTCTGGCTCCAGCCTTTTTCCCTGTCTGATCTCTGCCTTCTTTGTTTTGTCTTGATATTACTAAACTGCTTAGAATTAAAAAACAAAAGAAAGAGAAAACAGTGTACTATCTTGCAAGCCCTTGCCCTTCCCCACTGGTAAATGCTCTTTCATCTTTCACAACTCAACGGCCAGAAGCTTTTTTCCTGGCTCCCTTTTCACACATTGAATGAGTCCAGCCCTCTCAGGACCACCTCTTTACCTTGGAGATGAATCCACAATTGTATTAATCACACTGAACTACAATATTTTTGTTTGCTTGACAGTCTCCCCTCTCAGGACGCAAGCTCCTGAGGCCAATGCCTGGTTTTGACCATCTCTGTACATCCAGCATCTATCATAGCACCTGGTGAATAGTAGGTGTTCATTAAATGATGTTGAATGAAGGGAAGTCAGAACTTGAACTTTGCTATCTAGGCTTCAATAAAGCATTGTGCAGAAGGTGTATGAACAATGCCCATTTCTTTACATTGCATAGCAACTCCTTACTCAAAAAACAAAATTAAAGACGTGAACTTCTGGATAAATTAGGTGTATGGGTTTAATATTTACAAACTGCTATATATAAAACAGATAAGCAACAAGGATTTACTGTAAAGCACATGGAACTCTATTCAATGTCTTGTAATAACCTATAATGGAAAAGAATCTGAAAAAATATATATATAACTGAATCGCTTTGCTGTATACCTTTGCTGAAACTAACTCAATGTTGTAAATCAACTATACTTCAATAACAAAATGTAACTGTCAAAAAAAGAAAAAAGACATGACCTTCTGATAACATGGTCCAAAACCAGATCTGAATATTTAAACCAAAGTATCCTGGGAAAATGGAGCTATACTAAAATTGTGAAATCTGAAGTCAGATTACCTGGGTTCAAACTCTGGCTCCACCACTAACTAGTGGTATGACCTTAGGCAAATCTCTTTAAAGCTCCTGTGACTTAGTTGTTCCTTCTGCAAAGGTAGATAAGAAAAGAACCCACCTCAAAGAATCGTTGCAAAGATACCTCATTAAATAAATTTAGGCTGTGAATAGCTATAAGGCTAGCAGTTCCACAGCCTATCATCTGGGATTTCATGCAAACACTGAGCCTCAGTCTCCACATCTGTACTCAGGGAATAATGCATTCATTAATGTAACAAGTGTTTATATGTTTGTGTGCCAAGCACAGTGCTGTGACCCAGGGCTTCTCTTCATGGAGTTTCTTGTTTAATGAAGAAAAACAAACTGGCAATTTCAATATCATGTGAAATGTTTGGGCCAGTAAAGAGTCTTCCAGAAATCCAGAAGGATGATAACGGCCCTCAACTAGGAGAGTGGAAATGTAAACTGAGAAGGGAGGGTGAGCTGAGCTGGAGGAAAGGGGCAGAGAGCTGAGAAACTATGTAAAAAAACAAAACGAAACAGAACAAAAACAAAAACAAAAAACCCCCAAAAAACTATGTAAAAAAGCTTGGAAGCTTTATCTTAATAGCAATGAGTTTTAATCCGAAAAAAGACATAATCTTCGTGCATCCTAGTGGGATTATTCAGGTGGCCATGTGCAAAATGGAATTTGATGGAAAGCAGAGAGGCAAGGCAGGAGCAGGTAGATCTCACAGGCAGTGTTGGTAGCCAGCCATTCAGGCAAGAGTTGATGGAAGTCTGAACTAGAAAAACGATAGTGGGCAAGAGTGTCAGTTTCCTAGGGCTGTCATACAAAGCATCACAAACTGGGTGGTTTAAAAGAGCAGAAATATATTCTAACACAGTTCTGGAGGCTAGGAGTCCTAAATCAAGGGATTGGCAGAGCCATTCTCCCTCTGAAGGCTCTAGGGGAGAATCTTTCTTTACCTTTTCCTAGCTTCTGGTGGATGGCCACAATCCTTGGTATTCCTTGGCTTGTAGATGCCAATCTCTGCCTCCATAGTGACATGGCATTCTCCCTGTGTGTCTCTGTCTCTGTGTCCAAAGTTCTCTCTTGTTATAAGTCCACCAGTCATTGGATTAGGGTCCACCCTAATCCAATATAACCTCATCTTAATTTGATTACACATGGAAAGACCCTATTTCTAAATAAGGTCACATTCTTAGGTACTGGGGTTTAAGACTTAAATGCATATTTATGGGGAGACAAGATTCAATCCACTAAAACATGGAACAAAATAAATGAATTTGTGAGATGTTACCAGGGGATTGATTCATTGGGGAAGGTGAGGAATCAAAGCTATGGTTCAGAAGGCTGACATGGGCAAATAGTGGGTGAAAAGTGAATACCTGGTGAATAGTGGTGCAACTCAAAAAGGATCTTGGGACAAGAGCAAATTTCAAGGGACAGATGATGTGCTCAATTTTAGATGGGCTGTTGGAGATACCACCTTTAGCCTCAAAACCCTTTAGGGCCAACTCTCTGGGTAGAATTTGAGATTTGGTGTAGATCGGATTTCTAGATGGTAGGGTTTCAGCAGTAAACACAGAAGCAAAATTTAGATGATGAAGAGGTGAAATGTTTTGGTAGATTTGAAAGAGCATGAAATTTAGAATCATAAGCTTTGTATTCTGAGTGCTTAGAAATTATATACATGAAAGAAGCTTATCTTGTATACATCGAGGATCACTCACTTTCTAGATTAATATAACGGTGACTTATCTTAATATTTGGGTAATACTTTAGTCTCTAGAATATTACCATATACACCCATTTTCTTCTGCTCAAAGATCACCCTCCTTAGAAAGCAGAAGTTTGTGAGAATATGGGGATTTAAGTCTTCTTTCCTTAGAATTGTCTAATACTATTTTTCCAGAGAAAGAGAACAATATATATTTGAAAACAACTTGTTTTTAGATGTTTTTTAGATTATAAAGTGCTATATGAAAGCAGGAAAATAATTGCAAAAGAGCATTAAACAAATTTTTGAACCTAAAAATAAAATTTCAAATACTGCTTTACAAATTTTGACCGCAAAAAAATCAAGTAAAATAACAGACTTATCTCCAAATATTTAAGGAGGAGGTATAAATTTACATTTATAATACCTAAATGTTATTATAACGTTAAAGAGGACTTCGGGGAATTACTTAATCCATTTTTCTTTTTCCTGGATTAACTATGTTTAATTCAGTGCTTCACAAAGTTTACTTTATATATGTAAATAAGTATATTTTTAGAAAAGAGGAGGTGATGATGGGAAATCTTAGATGAAGTTAAATGTATTTTCTTATTGTGGAACTTCTCAGGACCTTTGATATGCTAACATATATACAGAATCTCTAAGAGGAGGTATGAATGAATCTGCTAAACTTATTTGATCATAAAACCCATTAATCACATAAAATCCTGAAGACAAGCATATTGTAAAATATACTTTGGGAAAAGATAGTTTTGTATTCAAAATGGATGAACATTTGCCTAATTTTGAGAATCAATAGACTGAGAGATTCTTGAGTTTCTTTCATTATCTCCTTTTTATATTTGACTTTAATATCAACCACACTTTTTTTAAAAAAGTGACTTAAATTTCAGCTCCTACAATGTAAACTGTATCAGTCAATAAGTATTTCTTGAGAACTTACTTTGCACTGGGCAATTCTAGGTACCAAGCTTCTGAAGATCCACGTCAGCATATATGTACAAATAAATGTGTCCTTTCTAACATTGATATCTTATGTTCACTCATCCTTCTGAATTTTACATTCAAGAATTGCAATTCTTCTTTCTTCTTATGTAATTTGAATGCGCCTTCCACTAGGCAGAGATCTAAGAGTCTGTCGGTTCAGTGTCCTCATTGTAAGTGAGAAGAGTGAGACAGAGTGGAAAATAACCGATCCAAAGTTACAGAGTAGTTACAGATGGAGGTGAGATCAAATTCAAGTCCAATCAACCACCGTATTTCCATGACTCCAGCCTGGCCTTCCTTTTGCTCAATTCTGAGCCCTCAATGAGTTACTCCAATCTTTAGGTTATAGAGTCCACAGCCTTAGGGTAATAGCTTGACAGATTCTTGTTAGAATGCAAAAATTGCTTGCAGTCCCAACATCCAAAACTTTAATCTATGGAAACTGGCTGGAATGGAGACAAGCAAGGATTTAAATCTCATCTCTGCCACTAATTTAGCAATGAGAATTGGGACAAGTTTCTTAAACCCTGTGCCTCAGTTTACACAGTTTACATCTCTTGAATGGGGCAAAGCTAATGACAACTACTACAATAATAATGAGGTTACAGGAATGAAATACCTGGCTTTAAGTGCGGCTCAGTAAATGCTGTTGAAACTAAATATTCGTCAGATTACTTAACGAGTTCACTAGGTTTAGTCCCATCCCCTATGACACATATGATCTAATGCAAGGTTGGCTAGTACCTAGCCGGCAGGTTACTTCTCTCTTCTCTACAGAACCCTTCCCTGGGGCAAGAGACGATAGAAGTTTCCAGCAACTCTGGGATGAGGGGGAAAACAGAGTGAAAACAAGATGCAAATTAACATCTCAACAAGCTGTCCTATTACACTTGGTGTATCACACATCGTTTCACTTTATAGCTGTATACATGTTTTATTTTTAAGCCCTTTGAGAACAGGGAATATGTTGTGTTCCTTTTTGTATCATCCAAGCACATTACATAAAGCAGTTCTTAATACAGAGCCTCCCATATGCTAAGCACCTATTGCCTGCAGGCTAGAAGAAGGAATAAATAAACGAATGAATGAGTCCTACAGCATTTCCACTCCTGTGGCCCTGCTCCATCCACATCTCCTTTGTGTCTGCCTGTGGTCTCTTACACACCAGACCTCCCCGCTCCCTGTCTTTCCATAACCATCTGCTTCCATCTTCTACTGGGCAGTTTTTTTTTTTTTCTTCCTATATCAAGTCACCAGCAATGAATCAAGACTTGCTACAAAACAATCCAGCCAAGCGACACTTGGGCAAAGAATTATCTCCAGCATCTTAGCAGATCCCAGCTAAATAAAGCACATCATACATTTGACAAAAATGCAAGACTGTGTCTATAGCTCAAGTCAGAGTGAATAGCAGGGCTTTGAGATATAAAGAAGAAGAGGAAAAAACTACTTACACACTGCAGACCATTAGGCCAGAAACTAGAAAACGAGAGTGATCTGTTAGTGCGGGATGTGACACAACAGAAGTGCCTGCTGTCAATGAAACATCTATCTTCAGATCAGACTAGTAGTGTATGAGGAAGGCTGCCAACCCTTGCCATCTGAGTTTCATTGCTGACACCTGGGTGCTGCTTTTTCTACTTTATAGTTTATGACAAAGTCTCCAATAAAAAGCCGCCAGGACTTGGGCTCTGAGGACACATGTCTGTAATTTCTCTTGTCATTTCCTGGGAAGTGAAGATAAGGCGTGGTCACTGTCAGTTGAACTGAAGCAGGGCAGTCCTTTAGAAAGATGTTCCAAGGACAAACGCTGCTGTTTACAGGCTGGCTGGCAGCACACAGAACAAGTCCCTCTTTACAGAATCTTGCCTACCTAACTCTGCCCCCCTGGGATCGTTCACCTGCCATGGTCTGTGCCAGACCATCACATACTTGGGAAATTTTCTAGTTGTTCTGACTCTATAGTTAAGACCCACCAAGTCCCACCTCTTCCACCTAGCCTTTCGCATAGCTGCTTACAGGATTGGCCTGGGAGACCTCTGAATTGCCTTGTCGCTGTGGGATTTCAGATTTTGGAGAACTTGAATTCAAAGTGCAGGTCCAACACTAACCATTGATCCTGGATAACATGTGGAGACTTGCTGAGCATCCCTTTCTGTGCCTGGAGGGGGACAATAATCATGTCCAGACAAAATAATTTGTGATACAACGGAATCATTGGAAACAAGCCAAATGTCCCACAAGGGCCGCATAAATTATGACGCATCCATACCTGGGGAGCTTCTTCTCCATTTCTGATGTTTCCTTTGATGTGGAGGGAGCTCTACCAGGATGATCTCTATCCCTCTTGATCCCCTTTTCGCTCTTCCATGGGAAAGGAGGGGTGATTTCTCTAATTGGTGAGTTTGGGAAGAATAAACAGGGCAGGCTGAGCTAGCCCCTCCCTCCTCTCTCTTAGGAATGAGGTGTTCTCAGGAATCCATCTCTATAGGGCAGGACCTGCCTGTCTAGCACTGCCTGGGTAGGAGATTCTGTATTATTCTGGGGTTCAATGTTAGGAAGGCTGCCATTCTTCAACTGTTGGCTGCCGTGTCCAATATCAGCCTCATCAGGGATAAAGGTGATACTTATGTCTCAAATAGCTTACAACTCAGATAGGAAAGATGGTGGCTCTTTTGCTGGTGTTCTCAAAGCTCCAACATAATACCATGGAATACCATAAGTTTAAAATAATTTAATAGATACACGTTTATTGATATAGAATGATAGAATAACATTCATTATATGCTGTTGGGAAAAAACTTATGAAATAGAATGTATGCTGAGATTCTGGTTTTGTTTAAAATATATACATTTACTTGTAGGTAACATTTAACAATAGAACAAAAGTCTCAAATGGCAGCATGAATAGTTAACAGCAGTTATCCTGGAGTGGTAGAATAATGGATTTTTAAAAATATTCTTTTAGATTACATGTACTTTTAAAAAGTCTACAATAAAAGTATATTCCTATTTTATTGACTAAAAATGCCAGAGTTATTTATTTCCTAAAAAATAAAAGTCATTCTCAAAATTATCAAAACACAAATGTTTCACAATTACCTTTTCATGAGTTCATTGCCTGGTTTGTTAGCTCAAGTCAGAAGTAATTATATATTTGGTTGGGGGACCATCTGGTGTCACTGACTTTAAATGGGCAAGTTTCCACAGGCTGTAAATCCCTTTGAATTTCAGAATAGTATGAAGGAAAAAAAGCTACTTCAAAATGTGAATAATGTTACATGCTCAGTATGTGTCAAATAAAAGGGAAGGGATAGAGTGATTAATAAACAGGTCACATGGAAATGTAGAATTGTCTAGCTAGAAAGAAACTTAGAGCTGCTCTAGCTGACTGGAGGGAAAACATGGCCCATTCCTTCCCTCTGCTTTCCCACGGCAGATGTCAATAATTGATAACTGCCTCCTTCTCTCGATGCCAATGCCAGTCTCAGTCACATCCTCCACTCCAAGAAGACATGACACATCCATCAGCTTTGGCAGGACAAATGACGCTATTGGCCCATCTCTCTAGTAACTGAACCACTGAGTTCACAGATGAGGAAACTGAGACATGAGTTAGTTAAGTGACTTAGGGAGCGTCACACTGCTAATGACAGAACCTGAAACCAGTGCTTTTAGTGAGCCCTTTGCATGAGCAAATCACTGTCCTAGGCCTTGTGGAGCTACCTCGATGAATAGGGTATTTATCTTACCTGGAGAAGTTAACAGTGTACCCGGAGTGAGTCTTTGATGCATGGCAGAAGGTAATAAAATCATGTAGTACTGGGAAAAAAATCGGCATACAATGAGAGAACAGAGGAAAAGAAGCTAATTGTGATTGGAAAGATTCAGAAGCCCAGTGACCAATCCACAACACTGCGAAAAATATATACTACAGATATGAGTCTAGCTCATTATAGATGTTCAATGAATACCAATTAAGTTAGTAAATGAATATTAAAAAGGATATAAGCTATAAGAATATATATATATTATAATGTAAACTCCAAGATAAATATCCACGATAAAAATACTCCAATAAGCACATATATCCATGAATAAGAGTAACCATCAAACTAAGCATGACTTTCTAAATTTTCTCTTTAGTATATGTTTGCTATTCTTCATTTGTTTTGTTGTTTGCTAGTTCTCACTAGGCAACAAGTTAGTGAGCTAAAGAAAAATAATTAAAAATTAAGAAAATCGGGGCTTCCCTGGTGGCGCAGTGGTTGAGAGTCTGCCTGCTAATGCAGGGGACGCGGGTTCGGGCCCCGGTCTGGGAAAATCCCACATGCCGCGGAGCAACTGGGCCCGTGAGCCACAATTACTGAGCCTGTGCGTCTGGAGCTTGTGCTCCGCAACAAGAGAGGCCACGATAGTGAGAGGCCCGCGCACTGCGATGAAGAGTGGTCCCCGCTTGCCGCAACTAGAGAAGGTCCTCGCACAGAAACAAAGACCCAACAAACACAGCCAAAAATAAATAAATAAATAAATAAATAAAAACGTTAAAAAAAAAAACGGTATTCACTTATTTAAAAAAAAAAAAAAAAATTAAGAAAATCTATCCACTAACTTATTTCTTATCCTTTACAAATGAGAAAAGACTGTATTCATTCACTTTTGGAGGTATAATAACTCAATATTTACTTGAAATACTTATTAGTTGTTAAAATATTATTTAGAATATTCTTATTACTATAGAATTTCTAAGGATATGCCATTATAAAGTTTTGAAGCCTTAGAGGTGTTGAAAATACAATATAAATAATGTTTGATGACTAAAGAAAAATGTGAGAAAGTATTTAAAATGGATGAACTACAAAGATAAGAAATTTTAAGCATATAAAGAGCTTCTATAGATAGATAAGAAAAAAGACACATTTTTTTTCTAAAAAGCATGAAAATCATAAATGAAGAAATAAAAAAGGCCATGGTCATAAAAGGAATGTCATTTCAGTATTAATCTACTAAATGGAAAATAAAACAATGAGATGTATTTTTTATCGAATTAGATTTTCAAAGATTGAAAATTGTCCCATATTGATAAAGGAGCATGGAAACACTATCTCACATACCTGAGGGGTTTGGCAACATGTACCAAATTTTTAAATGTACAAACTCTTTGATCCAATAACTTTACTTCTAAGAAGTATCCAAAGGAATCAATAACAATTATGTGAAAAGATGCTTAGTAGTAATAGTGAAAATAATAATGAAACAATAACTAATATTTATTGAACTATCTACCGGTCGCTATGATATTCAGTTTCCATTCATTAACTGTTTTAGTTCCTAAAAAAAATCTTTGAGATAGATACTGCTATTATCCCCATTTTACAGTTGAGAAAACTGTTTCTTAGAGAAGTTAAGAAATTTAACAAATTTCCTTGGGGACTGTGAACAAAAACTCATTGTACTATTTTTTATAATAGCAGATACTTGAGCACAACCTAAGAGATTAGGTGGTTAGTTTAATAAATAAAGGTATGTTTACCCAATGGGATGGCACTATTGAAAACAATGAAATAGATCTCTATATATTGACATGAAGAGATAACCATGATATATTATTGAGTGAAAAAGGAGGATACAGATACTATATTTGTTTAAATATATATAAAGCCTTTCACGGTATTCACAGCAATTATCTCTAAGTGGAAAGATTATGAAGTCTACTTTATGAAATGTGTATTATTTTAATTTAAATGATTAGCATGTGATACTACAGAGGTTCTCCTGGAAGAGTACCTCTTTTCTCTGAGTCCTATACCAACTGTGAAATATGACAAAAAGTCATGAACACAGGGCCCAAAATAACATCATCGTTGCTATGAAGTTCATATCAGATGTTCCAGGCTCCCCCACCCTCCAACCTTGGGACATAGTATTTAAGGCTAAGATTATTGCATGGGAGGGGCTGAGACAAATATGCCTCTTTCTCCTTTCATACCAATCGGATTAAATCACTTTTCCTCCTCAGCTGGGGTAGAAAGAGTGAGGGGGGGCAAAGTGAGATCAAGGTGATAATGGGGAAGTAAGATCAGGTGGGGAAGAAATGTTCCCTCTACCAACGATCACTTACTTATGATCTATGGTGGGCTGAATAAGTGTCCCCAGATGTATCCAAATCTCAATCCCTGGAACTTGTGAATGTTACCTTACATGGCAGAGGGACTTTTCAGATGTGATTAAGTTAAGAATCTCGAGATGGGGAGATTATTCTGGAATATCCTAAATGTGCCCTAAATGTAATCACAAGGGTCCTTATAAAACGGAGGCAGAGGGAGATTTGACACAGAAGAGAAAAACTACCCAATAATAGACACAGGAAGAGATGGAGAGAGATTTGAAGATGCAGTGCTGCTGGCTTTAAGGATCGAGGAGGAGGCCAGGAACCAAGGAATGCAGAGACCACTAGAAGCTAGGAAAGCCAAGGAAACAGATTCTCCCCTCAGAGGCTTCAGAAGGAACCAGCCCTGCCAGCATCTTGATTTTTCTGGGCAGACTTCTGACTTCCAGAACTGTAAGGCAATAATTTTGTGTTGCTTTAAGTCACAAAGTTTATGTTAATTTGTTACAGCAGCAAGAGGAGACTAATACATGTTTCTAAAAAATTCAATAACCATGTTTACATAATTACAAAAAGTATTTACAGGGTTCTGTTAACTGTAATTTAGTATAAAATAACCCATATCCTTCCTCTTTCTTACAAATATGCCTATGCTTAAAGCAGGGATCTACTTCCATCTCAATAACAGTGAGATCTTATTTAACTACAGTGAGGTCTTATTTGACCTAGTGGACAATGGGAAAAGCATATCAGTAAATTGTACAGATACTGAGATTTCCCTTTAAAGTCTCCACAGTTTAACATTTTACCATTTTGCTCTAAGTTTCTCTTAAAAGATTCATATATTCCCAGCCTTCTTCAATATACCACACTGAACAGATTTGAGTCTTCATTTTGTTTGTAATTGAGGGTCACAAATGTGATTGTAAAAAGTAAGATCTGTGTACTCAAATGTCCTTAATGTATTGAGATGTAATACCGGGCTATTAACTTTTATTTCAAATTCCCCCAGAACTTCTATGGTGTCTGAATTCTTTAGCCAGATCATTCTCATTGTTCTGCCTTCCATGCTCTGGAGATGCCTGGTCTATCTCCATATACTGCTGCTTCTACACTGCTTTTAGCAAGCTCTAGCCTTTCTTAATTGGTATTTCTAATGTACAGCGAAATAGGAAATCAGAAAACTAAACTTGTAACAATATTTTCCTAAATAAATAAGAGCTCAGTTTTCAAAGAGGCTAGCTCGTGAGTAAAGGGCATAAGTGCTTCTATCTGAGTTGGAGACATATGTGTTTGGGTATGCAAACACATATGGTCCAGTGGGATGATTACCAGTATCTGAAATGAACTGTTTGTCTGTCTGTTAGGTTATGAACTCTCCGAAGGGAAGAGTTGTATCAGGCACTGTGTAAAATACATGGAAATCTCATTTAAAGCACACACACACAATTGTTATTCCATTCCTCATTTGACAGAAATGGAGACTGAGATCGAGAGATGAAGTGACCTGTCCAGAACTGTTAAGG
The DNA here is from genome assembly GCF_028021215.1 of Eschrichtius robustus. Classification (NCBI taxonomy): domain Eukaryota; kingdom Metazoa; phylum Chordata; class Mammalia; order Artiodactyla; family Eschrichtiidae; genus Eschrichtius; species Eschrichtius robustus. The sequence continues at coordinate 108,134,178 of NC_090827.1, read as the reverse complement.
AAATGATACCTTGCTGTAGGCACTAGGCCATCCTGTATTCCCTGTGAATAATACAGTTCCTGGCACTTAGTAGGTGCTCAGCAAAAGATGAACACCCCTCATGACTCCGTCTCTTCGTAGAGCGCGGGGCAGGTAGAGCACATTCAGGAGAGTGCACGGCCCGTAATATCCAACTCAAATGTTTGCGAAATGAAAAACTTGAATCATGCCTGTCACTGCACGTCTCTCCCTCAAACGGTGCAATAAAAGGGCAGAGCGTTCACCGCGGATTCCCGGGAACAGAAACCACTAACAAATGTATCTTGTTAGTCTGCTGTCAGGAGCAAGATTTTTATCAGGAAAGTTGTATTTCTGAAGACACCAGAATAATTTCCTCCTAATAAATTTCCATCTTATTCAGAGAAGCTGAGATTCTGCCAGGAGCTCAGAGCCTCCTGGGGGTAGGGCTCGGGCAGCTCCGTACCGGCGGATTAGCTGTGCGTGCACGGGTCTGAAAGGCAAGCAGGAACCCAGCCATCAAGGCACATGGGGTCATTGAAAACAGCAGCTCAGAAGCACACACGGCATTGGTCTGGGTTCCCAGCATCCCTTTGAAAGGACCTAAGATGTGGTGGTAATGGACTTTTTTCCCTTCCAGCAGAGGAGGAACTGGGTTTGTCTGCCAGATCATTCTTGCAAAAAGGAAATGAAATATTTTCCTATATCTTTTTGAGATTTGATTCATGGAAGTTTGAAACCCTGTTAATGCTGCATGTTTTAAAAAAATTTCCATTTGGGTTTTTTTTCATAAATTCCCCATTTGCACTAGCACTTACTCCAAATGTGTCAAGAAAACACGCCCAAGAAGGGAATTTCTGAAGGTCCTAATGGACTAATTCTTGCAGAGTAGAAGACAGGTTTAATTGTTTAAATGCGGATGGCATTTCTTTAAATAGATAAGCTCAGACTCTCCCTTTCCGCATCTGTTTTCAGATTGCCCCCAATTCTTTATAAACAGGAGTAGAGTCTTAGATTCCTTTTCCTCTTTTTACTGATTCCAAACTATATTTAAACTCTAAATTCTTCTCTCTATTCCCCAGGGATCACCAAGCAGCCTCCTCTGAACAACACGAAGGCAATGAAGAGAAATGGGGTGGAATTTTTTTCTTTCAAAAATACCAATCCAGCCCTCAAACTAATTCCATTAGTGATTTAGAGGGACTTAGCACCTTCCCGCCAGAAGCCCCCTGGGTAAAAGGATGAATGGCCATCTCAGTGTTGCATAAAAATTAGTATCAGGCCACATATTATTGGACCCTAGTAAGGTTTTCTTTTAAGTAAATTAAGGTTATATATCATGGTTTTCCAAGAGGTTTGGGTGCTTTGAATCCTCCAAATTAAGAGAATCTTGAAGATTTCCTGAAATCTAATGGTAAATATGATTCAAAGACAAGGCTGGCTGTTATGTTACAAACATGGCTTCCCTTTTGTGGCAGCCTCACTTAAAAAAAAAAAAAAATAGAAATGAGATGATAGATCTTATAACTGGGGAATTTTCAGCAAAGAAAAGGGATCATATGGTCAGCAAATCACACATCAAGAGCCCACCACCAATTCCCTAATCCATCACGTCACCAGGAAATTTTGGAAAATATACATGTGTGTGCACCATATGCACATGTGCACAAGTGTGTTGTTTGTGTGTGCACGTGTTTCTGTGTGTGCTTGAGTGCGTGTGTGCACGGATGTTTCAAGCCACCCAAAGGCAGTTCATATTTCCTCCAGCCAGATGCATTCGTATTAATGTTATATGTCTATTTCTTCAGTAATCGGGTTTAAGCCAAATTTTATTGTGTTTTCTACATCTCTCGTAGCAAGTTGATATTAAACTCCAGGGTTCAGGCGCTACTGAGGAATCTATACGTTACAGCCCAGCACGGTGACTACACCTTTTACATTTCAGCTTAATTTCAGAAAAATTTTAGCCACGTTTAGGTGGAAAACTGTTTTCTCAGGGCAAGTGCCTACTTCATGGATATTCCCCCACCCTCTGCAATGGTTCCCTTCCAGGATCATGTTTACTCCAGTCCCCTGCATCCCACCCCTCCCCATTCTTCTGTTGAAAGGGTCATCAAGGAACGGGACCTTCTGCTGGCAGTTCAAGCTTCACTTACAAAAGGAAGATGGTCCCTACAGCTGCTCACCCCCGACAATGATTATTTTAAAGGAAGAGAGAAGGTGAGAATAATCAAGCGGCTCTTGCCTTGTCTTTATTCCTCTACCACCACATCACCTTTCCGGAAGCCCATCCATTCACAGACTGCTGCCCCCAGTCCTCCCTGGATGATGTCAGGGCAAAAGCCCTGTACAGGGAGTAAAGAGGTCTGTCACCAACAGGCAGAGCTAAACCTCCTGGAATCTCACTAGCAACTGTGCACAGGGCTTAGCCCTCAAGTATGTCAGTTCGTTTCATCCCTAAGATGCCTGATGAAGTGGGTACTGGTACTAACTCCATACCGGACCAGGAAAATGAGGCTCAGAGAAGTTAAATGATTTTCCCAGTGAAGTAGCGGGGACTTGAATCCAGGCATTGGGACCCAATGTTGCTGCCTTGGAGTGGATCTCACCAGCCCCAGTGTCTGTCTGTGAAATGAGAGGCTTGACCATTCAACCTCATTTCTACATTTCCTTCCAGCTCTAACAGTTTATGAATTTCTCTGTCATTCTAGTTTTAAGTCAAATTTTAAAGAGGAAGCCAAAGATCTCGTCGTGCTCTGGGGAAAGCAGCTTCATGCTGAGGGTCTGCAGTGGGGTTCTCAGAGGTTTAATATATATATTCTCAAGCACAAAAAGTTAACAGAAATCTCAAACAAAATGTAGGATTAAAAAAAATGCCCAACCCCCAGCTGAAAATACACATGGTGGGATTACAGATGTTTTTGTTCTTAATTCCTGCCTGCTGAAAATACATATACCATATTTGTAAAATCTTACTTTCTCTAAATGTCTCCCATTAGAGAATTTTGTGTAGCATTTGTTCATTTTGCTAAAAAAAATTGTTTCAACACTTAGAAAAATAAAACTCCGAAAAGATATATAGCAAGTTGTTGACATTTTCTTTGGGTGGTCAGCAGCTTGAAACTCTTTTTGTTTGTTTTGTTGTCATATCCAGTTTTTCCATGAATTTGTAAGGCTTTCATAAAAAGAAGAATAAAGAACAATAAACTAAAAAATAAAACAAAAACAAAGAAATCTGCTCCTTTTCCCCTCTTCCTAAATTCCTATAATTTCAATTTGAGGAAGGAAACACAGAATGGGGAGTGGGGGATGATGGAGAGATTTCCCTGAGATTTAATCTAAATTGCACAGATTCCTAATGTGTTTAATTGAGCAGTGTTTTGATGGGGAGAGAAGGTTTTGGAGAGATTTTTTTTTTTTTTTTTTTTTTTTACAGCATGAGTTCTTTATTTGCCATTAAGATTGGAGGTGTTTACATTAAAGAAACACACTACACCAGAATAAGATGTACTGATACTATACCCATTTTATAGACGAGGAAACTAAGGTTTAGACTAGAGACTAAATTACCTGCCCAAGATTACCTAATGACAGAGCTGGGATTCAAAGGCAAGCTGTGTAATTCCAGATTTGTGCATTTAAGGAAAGAGAGAAGGAAAGAAGAAGAAGGAATGAAGGAAGGGAGGAAGGAAAGAAAGGAAGGAGAGAAGGAGGAAGGGAGGGAGGAAAGTAGAAAACAAAGCAGGGAAGGAGACAGGGAGGGAGATTAACATCTACAAAGGTGTACTCCAAGGTGGGAAAAAAGGAAAAATTGAAGAAAAAGGAAAGCCTTTGAGAGAAAACACGTCAGTTCTCTCTCTCTCTCATTAAAATAGTATTAGTATGTAAACTAAAGGAAAATTAACAAAAAATATATAGAAGTGAGTCATGTGCTCCTGCCTTCACACTCACTCATCAGATTTTGTTTTTTTTCCCCAGGATTTTTCTCCAAGGCAGCTGATGGCCTGAAAATGAGATCACAGAGTCTACCTTCTTTTAATTATACACCACGACTTCACAACGCCTTCTTTGGAACTCTGAAATCCAAAGTACTCTGAAAATTTGGAAGCTTTCTTCAAAACTCATTTGGCTGAAAATCTAACCATTACTGATGGTCTCTATCCCACTTAGTGTAATTATTAGTGTATTTTCCTGCAGAAATAGTAAGGTTAGGATACTGGGTAACTCCTCACAGCTTCTGCTATGAGTATCATGTAATGTACCCTACGTGTACACTGAGCTACCTTCAAAAATTTCTGTAATTCTGAATTCTAGAACACATCTGATCCTCGAGTCCTGGTCGAGAGCTTGCAGACCTATACCTAACTCAAAATTCAATGCTGTTTAAACCTTACAAGGGGAAGTAGCTCCATCGTGTACCTGCAATTCCCCCTCTGAATTTCTCAGCTAAGGTTATCCCTCATAACACACATCATATTGGACTTATTGAAGGAAAGTGATATACAATCTTGGGAGGATGGGACTAGGGGGAGAACTTTTGTGAACAAAGCAAAATTTTAAGACCAGTGAAAAATAATCGTCAAAGAACAAACTACTTATTTTTCTATCTTTGCTCAGAAAATAGCCCTGCATTTCAAATCAGAACTGCCCTTGCATGTTCTTATTTTAAATATGTTTTTCTTTGATTGGTAATATTGCACACATAGAGGATTCACATATAGGATGACAGAGTTGGGCATATTTTTATAAATAGGTGTCTAACCTTCATAAACATTCCAGGTGATTTTATTCACTAGGATGCCAGAACACATATCAAAAAGAGAATTCACTTTAGGCCTCCTAACTTGGGTAAATGAGTCTCTTTTATCAAATATTTATTTTTTCACCCTGCAACACAAATAATGTGGTAGAAGAAAGATGTTTCTGGGGTGGTATCAATATAGGACAGGCTGTTCAAGGAGAAGTAGGCATTCACCTTGTAGTTGAAATTTTAATGAAATTGAGCTACCAAATTCTTCGGCATTTTGTCCTATCAGATCACAAACCCATCAAAATAATACTCAGGCACAGATCCAGCCAGGACTGGCCTCCTGCTTACCTCAATGAGCTTTCTGTGGGTCAGGATAGGTTTCTTTTGCAGTAAGTAAAGAACCAGTTTAAATTATTAAAAATCAGCCAAGGGGACCGTTATGGACTGAATGTTCATATCTCCCCCAAATTCTTATGTTGAAATTCTAACCCCCATTGTGATGTTTTATGGAGGCAGGGCCTCTGTGGGTTAATTAGGTTTAGATGATGTCATGAGGGTGGGGCTCCCGTAATGGCATTAGTGCCCTGATAAGAAGAGGAAGAGAGAACAGAGCTCTCTTTTTCCATCATGTGAGGATACAGCAAAAAGGCAGCCTTTGGCAAGAGAGCTCTCACTAGGAATGAAGTCAGTCAGTCCCTTGATCTTGGACTTCCCAGACTCCAGAATTATGAGAAAGAATCATCCATTGTTTAAGCCACTCAGTCTATGGCATTTTTTAGAACAGTCCGACCTGACTCAGACAGGGTCTGTACCTTCAGAAAAAGATTCAAACATTGATTTTTCACAGAGCAAAGTTTGGTGAAATGATTTCTTGAGGGTTAATTGCCTTGGTTTTTACTTTGATACGGCATACTAAGCTCTGCAAACTGAAAACTGGAAAACAAACAAACAACCGAAAATTACCTCTTAGCTCCACCAATGAGTCTCCAGATTGGTTAGTTTTCTTTTGACTCAGAATCTGTGAGCCCTGGAGCTTGGTTTAAATGCAAAGTCTCAGTGCACAGCTCATGTGTCATTATGCAGGAGCAGAATTGTGGTGAGGAAAGAATTCGAGGGACCTCTCGGAGAAGGCAACTGAGACATCTTAAGAGAAAGAGTTTCTCAGAAGAGAAGGCAATGTTACTGAACCCAGGTCCGGCTGCTCACCGCTCAAAAGCCAATAAAGAGACCAGGTTGGTGGAAAGGAAAGTTTGTTTTATTTTGGATGCCGGCAACTGGGCTGTGGGGAAGGTGGACGGCTGTCCAAAGGCCGACTCCCCCCCATCCCCGACAATCAGTGGGCAAGAGCTTTTATAGACAGAGGGAGGGGGCTACATGCAGAAACAATGCAGTCAGCTCTGACAGTCATCTTGAAATTGGTCATCGGTTGTCTGACCAGCGTCATCTCGATTGTTTTAGGTACAGTTAATGTTCAGTTCCCATTTCTTTGAGGCCAGAGTTCTCGGAATTGTGGCAGCTTTTGTCACGGCTTCAATTTGGTCATCATGTAGTCATCCTCCTCCACCTGGTGGGGGCTTCAGTGTCTGCAAAGCAGCTCGCAAGATATGGCTCAGAATATCATCTATAGGCCTTAAGGAGGAACTAAAGGTCCTTGACTATGCTTAATGATTAAACTGTTATTATTTGGTTTCCTTTGACTGTTTTCCTTTGTTTCTGCATTTTCTCACTTCTCTGATTAAACTTATTCTTTGGCTAAAGTTTTTCCACAGACAAAAGGCAGGCTGAGGACATAGTGGGGGCCAGGACCATAGGGTCCTGCTCTATTTCAGTAAGAGCAGGGACGTTGGTGTCAAGATGGTCTGGGATGAATTTCGGCTCTGGGACCTGAAGGCCGTGTGTCCTGGAGCTGGTTATTCACACCCTCTGAGCAGTTTTCTCATGTTCGAAATGAGAGCATTCATTGCCTGTTGATGCAAGGATTAAATAGGATCATGTGTGTAACAAGTTGAGCAAAGTGCCAGGCATGTAAGTAAGAACTCAATAAATTGTAGTTTTATTATTTCCCCTAATATTCCAATCTTATCTCCCCCCCACACATCCTGCCTTGCACTTTTAAGATGAAAGAACTACAAATCATAGTCTTAGGCTTACATTTGTGGGTGAGCAGAGCTATCGTTCTACGATTCTCTTGCAGAAAGCCTCACAATTAAAAACTAAAATAAAATGTTCACACTTTGGATTTTATTTTAACCAGCCCACAAAATTTTTTATCCATCTTTGCCTTTCAGAAACCCTGCAGCTGATGGCAGGGAAGTCAGCAGAGCTGCCTTTAGATGTCTCGGGTTCTTGAATTTTCTGCTGCTGATTAAAATTCTGTCTCACTCATCGCCTGATCCCACAGGCCCCTGACTGCAAAGCCTGCAGAGCAGAGCCCGCTCTGGTTTTATTCGTTTATTCATCAAACATTTACTGAGCATCTTCTACATACCAGGCACCATGTTAGGCTCTGGACCAGCAGGGGATAAGACAACATTTCTATTCTCACAGTAGAGAGGAGAGTCAGACATATAAAAAACACAATGAAGAAAATGCAATGATAGAAGTTTGTCAGGAAGCAGAAAGGAGAGGGCTACAGACGACGCTCATCAAAAGGGTGGGGGACAGAACTTATCATGTGGCTCAGAGGAGCAAGACTTGCTGGAAACCTCTCCCCTCAGTCAAGGAGCCTCCCAAGAATGCCACCTTTATTCTCTCTCCCTTATTCTCATCAATAATCACTTCTCCCCACTTTTTTCATTCACTGCCATATCTTTAGCATCTTAGCACAGTGTCTGGCACATAGTGGATGCTTGTTATGGGCTGAATTGTGTCTCTCCCTGCCCCACCCCAAAATCACATGTTGAAGTCCTAACCCCCCAGTATTGCAGAAAGTATTTGGAGATAGGATCTTTAAAGAGGTAATTAAGGACAAGTAAGCTCATCTAGATAGACCCTAAAACAATCAGACTGGTGTCCTTATAAGAAGAGATTAGTACACAGACATGCACAGAGGGAAGACCACACAGGGACACAGGGAGAAGACAGCTGTCTACAAGCCAAAAAGAGAGGTCTCAGAAGGAACCAACCCTTCCCACACCTTGATCTTGGACTTCTAGCCTCCAGAACTGCGAGGAAATAAATTTCTGTTGGTCTGTGGTACCTTGTTATAGCAGCCCTAGCAACCTTATACAATGCTCAAACGATATTTGTTGAATAGATCAATGAATAATGTTTGCGTTATTGTAACTGAGATATATCTATTATAGATAGATGATTAAATAGATAGATAGATAGATAGAGGTGGATGGATATAGATATATACCCTTTCCCTACAACTACCATGGAGTCTTGAAAGGCTGCTAACTTATGAAGTGACACACAGGAAGTGCTCAATAAATGTATTTGAGTCTGTTGATTAACATTAACTCATTGCCAAGGGTCAGATTGGATGTTTTCTTTTTAAAAGGAGGAAAAGTTTAGTCCAATTTGAACCCTGTGATTTAATTGCAGGTGACAATAAAGGAGAAAAGGCGGGGATGGAAGCTGACATTTACTAATCACCCTCCTTGTGTCACTCACTGGCTTAGCCACTTTCCCACAACTATTTTGTTTCATCCTCACGACAATCTGTGAGATAGGTATGAATATCCACATTTCCCAGGTGGTGAAACGGGGGCTCAGAGAGTTTTAGTGAATTGTCTGATGTCCCAAATCATGTCCAGTGTGGCATGTCTAAAAGTCAGTGTCTGTGCATCACTTTCCTCTCTGTATACTTCTTTGTCTATCTCACTCAGCAATTCTGTGATTCTGTGATCAATTCTGCGATTCAGAAAACTAAGTGGCTTTCTCATTGTTAACTATGTTTGCTTAATTTATTTTAAAAAAACCAACTCTGCTATGGAAAATAGAAACCAAGTATAGAAGCATATAGCTCATGAGACATATCATACACAGATAGAGTAAGTAGAATGTATGTGTATTAAATATAAATAAAATGAATGGAACAAACAAGAGTGTTTCCAGATGGAAAGTGATGGAATGATGGTCAGTGGGGAAAGAGAGAACATATGAAAATTGACTAACCCAGAATCTGGGCATGTGGCCCTTCTACCCCACTTGCACCCTATCCTAAGTGTGCCAACCTGTACCATCTCTTTTCCATTACACCTGAGTTTTTCAAATTGATCAAATAAATGAATTCAAGCACAGGTTTCTCCCACTATCCAAAAGCAGAGCGTTCCTATGAAGGCTTTTCGAAGCTGGAAGAAGAAGTTACCTTAAGACGCATCTTGCTAATGGCTACACAAAATACATGGTGGTGGAGCTCAGATGCTCACAGACACAGTTCAAAGCATGGTGGCTTGAAGTTGAGATGCTGAGTGTAGTTCCCGGGGAAGGAGCTTGGCTGTGCCACCCTTGCTGCTTGGGGTGCACGCTGCCTCTATAATGCCTCGCTGCAAAACAAACGCTGAACCCTATTTTTGCTTTTTGCATTTTTTCAAAAAAGGGAAATCCACTTTGGATTTCTTCGGGTTAGTGAAAACAGATACTAATGCAGGGTTTTCATACAAGCCAAGTGGCATAAAGTAAACTTTCAAAAGGTGGGGCGGGGGGAATACCTTATCTTAGTTTGGCCTCTGAGCCTCCTTGTTCCGTGACCTCTGGGATAACGTTGCCCTTGAGGCCACCACTGCATCAAGTTCATTTCCTACACAACACCTGCAACCTATCTGTCCAACTGTACGTTCTTTGTCATCATGACCCAAGGCCCTGTCCCTGTGGGTGCCTACTAGAAACGTGCAACTTTCTGAAAGAGGAGACTCCCCCTCAAAAAAACCCCTCCTGAAACTTGGTTCTATACACAGTCTGATTACGGATCTTCATTTACATCCAAGATACATAAACTTGAGTCAGCATTTAAGTCACAAGTATAGAGTGAACTACGTGGAAGAGCTGTCAGAATTCTGATGTGGGTCCTTGTTTCACCTGTATAGCCCCAGAGCCCTGCATTTGGCTCAGCACCTTCCCTGGAAGCCTCAGTTCCCACATCTGAGAACTGGGGATGTTTTTATGACTTCTGGCTTTCCTGTGTGGGGTGGGTGAGGAAGAAATGAAACAACAGCTAACTCATCTGCTGCATGAACGCTGCACCTGGGACTGCTCTCATTCTTGCAGTAGCCCTGGGAGGCAGCCCTTCAAATTATAAAGGAAAACGGAGTCTCTGAGAGGTGAAATGGCTTGCCCTAGGTCACACGGCAGGATATGGGGAGAGCTGGGATTTGAACTCAGGCCAACGGGCTTGTAAGCACAGCCTGCAGGACCGAGCTCTGTGCAGTGCGACGTGGTGTCAGTGCTGGCAGCTCACCGTCTTTCCTGACCCTTTCCCTGCCATTGCCTCTCCACCGTAAGGTGGCAGGAAAGTGCTAAATGAAAGGTGTAACAGAGGGCAGAGAGCAGGGCCTAAAGGAAGCTTTTCTGAATGAACAACAAACAAATGAAAGAGCTAGCAAGCGACAAACCAGGCATCACACAATAGCGAGGAGAGTAGCTGCCTCTGCTGGGAGGTGACAACTGAGTATGGTCCTCAAATATGAGCCAAGCGAAGGAAGAGAGAACTCTGACTTCCACAGGAGAGGGAGCCCACTGATCACGAGCTCCTCAGGAGACGTGAGCTACAGCTGTCACTGCAGTTAAGTGTTAGAAATGTCCCCCAACCAGCTTAACTTGGCTCCCAAACTCCCACCCTATTAATTTTTCCATCTATTTACCACCGCCCAAAGTCTCCTTCCACTTTTAAAGGCAGACCATTCCTTCCCCTCCTCCCCTGACTCTTGTTTTCTGCTAATCCATGCCCTCGGGGTTTCACCCCCAAGAGGTTAATCAAAGGATTTTCCTAAATAAATCAAGTCTTTCCTAAGACAAATGCCAGCTGTTCTAATGCCAGCTGTTTATACTGCGTGTGTCCACCCTGCTCCACAAGTAATTTTATAACTGCTATTGTTTTGGTATGAAGGTATCTGTTTTTTTACTTAAGGTGTGGATTCAACTTTAACTCTCAGAAGAAAGATAAAACATTTTCATCTTGGGGATCTGATCTGAATCACTCCCTCCTTTTCTGGAAATGCAGAGAAGCTCGGGCTTTGGCTGAATCAGGAAGCCCAGCCAGCACTTCTCGTAGAAGCCAAATTGCCGCCTGCCAAGCATGGTGACCAAGAAAGAAGAAGGGGGGGCGGGCAGCAGCAGTGTTCAGGGAGGAGGTGACAAAGCAAGAGTTGTCCCTGGGGAAGATGTCAGCTGGAGGTTTGCATTTACTAGGGGCTTCCAAGGGAGGCTTCCTTCCCACCGAACAATAGACAGTGAAGATGAAAGGCAGTATCTTCAGCAGAGGTCTTTAGCAGAAGGGCTCAGTCAGGACTCTTAAAACCACACCACCTATATGTATATACAATGGAGTATTACTCAGCCACAAAAAAGAATGAAATAATGCCATTTGCAGCAATATGGATGGACCTAGAGATTATCATACTAAGTGAAGTAAGTCAAAGATAAATATATTACATCACTTGTACATGGAATCTAAAAAAATTATACAAATGAACTTATTTACAAAACAGAAATAGACTCACAGACATGGAAAACAAACTTATGGTTACCAAAGGGGAAAGGGGGGAAGGGATAAATTAGGAAATTGGGATTAAGAGATACACATGACTATATGTATAAATAGACAACAAGGATTTACTGTATAGAACAGGGAACTATATTCAATATCCTGTAATAACCTATAATTGAAAAAAACCTGAGAAAGAATATATATATGTATATGTATAAATGAATCACTTTGCTGTACACCTGAAACATTGAAAATCAACTATACTTCAATTTAAAAATCATTAACAAAGAAAGAAAGAAAGAAAGAAAGAAAGAAAGAAAGAAAGAAAGAAAGAAGAAAGAAAGAAAGAAAGAAAGAAAGAAAGAAAGAAAGAAAGAAAGAAAGAAAGAAAGAAAGAAAGAAAGAAAGAAAACCACACCACCACGCCCCTTAGACTCAGCCTGGTTTCTTACAGTGGAGCACAGTCAAGATTGGAGAAGACAAGGATATATCTATGGCCAACAAGGAAAACTCCTCTTGCACCATACAGTGTGATAAGCTCAGACTAGGAGGTTCTTTTTAATTTTCAGTCTCTTAGTCTAGTCTCATTTTTTCCTCTGTGTTCATGGAATCACAGATATATTGCTTTTTTCTTTTAGAGTTGGAAAGAATCTTAGAACTTTAAACCAATCATTGGATTTTGCAGAAGGAAATAAGCCCAGAGAGGTAAAGTGACAGCCAGGAAAGGGCCAGGTCAGGACCTGGTGTCCTGACTCAGTCTAGGTCTCTCAGCATTTGGAAATCTCCAGACTCAGCTTTCTAGAAAGAGTAACCCCTCCCCCAATAAGGAGGGATAAATACCCCCACTCTCCAGATTACCAGGTCCTATTTCCTTTGATGACTGTACTAACTTCAGAGCAAATGCTCATCTTTGTTTACAGAAGAGATCGGAGTCCAGAGAGTTCAAGAGCCCTGCTCCAGGACTGTGGGAGGGTGTGTGAAGGGGCCAGGTGTCAACTGCAGAGGAACTCACTCCAAACCCCAGGCTGAAGTCACTGTGTGATCCGAGGCCAGGAATGTCCCCATTTCTGAATATTAGCCCCCATCCTCTCCTGCCCTGAGAGCCCATAGTCCTGCTGTAGCCTTTTGGATCCTTTCTTGTAGCTGCTTTAAGTCTTTCGCTATTGGCACTTGCACCATCCTGAAAGGGAGCACCTCCTTAAATTTTCTGTCCTAGGCACTTCACCAGCATCCCCAAGTCCCAGCCTTGTTGTCACAGCTTCTTGCCTTTTACACCTATTCTCCATTCTACAGTTGGAATGATCTTTCCAGAATTTAGATCACTGCCCTGCCTAAACCCCATCACTTCTCCCCTTGGCCCTGGGATAGAGTCCCAATTCCTTTACTCAGTGTACAAGCTCATCCAGGAGCCAGTGCAAAGATCTCAGACTATGGGCTCTGCAGAATCCAGCTCAGAGATAAATTTGTTCAGCCCAAAATGCCCTAATAATTCCAGTATTGCAATTTAAAGGAGCACATTTCTAGCTTCTCTTAAGGGAAGTTACTCTTCATACCTTAGTTTTTTCCTCAGTGAAATTTATTTCTTCAGTAATAACACAAAAGGAATGAAAGTGCTTGACCAGCGTGTGTCATCGTTAGTGTTATGACCATAGATGCCAGCATGGCCCTCACTGGCATGACCCTTGGTGGCTGGTGCTGGGCAGCCGTGCTCCCCCAGGAGGGGCAGGAGTGCTCCACAGTCTGCACCCCTCCCCGTGCACCCATCATTCCAGCTACCTGTCTGGTGTTTCAGTCTGTGACTCAAAATGGAGTCCACATCTATCCCCAGCCTCCATGCTCTCCACTTCCTGTCTCACATTTTTCAGCAACACTAAACAGCTTGGGCTTCCTTTTTCAGCCTGAATCTAGGCTTTGCCATTCATAACACTTGGAACGTGTACTTTGCCTGCTGACCTCATTGGAGAATAATGCCACGCCCCACCCCAGGCAGGGACACCACATGTAGCCCAGTGCTGAGCATGGAATAAAACCCAAGTGTTTTTAGAAATAGACTAAACTGAGAAGGCCAACATGGTTAGCACATTGACATGGATTTACATCCTCTCTTGGTTTCTAAAGAGACTGCACGTTCAACCAGTAAAGATATCCAATGTTTAATTCCAGAAAAGAGCTTGAGTTTATAGTTAAATCAAGTTGACTTCAAATCCCAGCCCTGTCACTTACTGGTGACCATGTGCTAGTTATGTAATCTCTCTGAGCCACAGTTGTCTCAACTTCCAAAAGGACATAACAGCTATTCTGCTCCTAAGTATTATGAAAACATATGTCTACACAATAACTTGTATGTAAATATTTACAGCAGCTTCCTTCACAACAGCCAAAAACTTCAAAAAAAAGTGTGCATTAACAGATGAATGGCTAAACCAGCTGCGGTGCAACCCATGCAATGGACTGGTACTCAGTGATAAAAAGGAATGTGCTACTGACACACACAATGATGTGAGTGAATCTCAAAGGCATTGTCCTGAGTGAGAGAAGCTAGGTGGATGTACGATTCCATTTATACATGTAAACCAATGCATTATGACAAAAAGCAGTTCTGTGGTTTCCTGGGGCAGGGGATAGAGGGAAAGAAGAATTCTAAAAGGGCTTGAGGAGTCCTTCTGGAATGATGGACATGTTCTGAGTCAGAATTGTGGTGGTGGTTTCATGGGCATATGCCACTGTCAAAACTGATTGAATTGTACACTTTAGATGCAAGTAGTTTATTGTGCAAAAATTATTCCCCAGGTCCGCTCCTCTGGTGAGATGGGGCCGGGAGATGCTCTCCTCAGCTCCTTGCCTGGGTGGGCAACTCAGTCTGTAGAGCTGGCAGAAATCCTCGTTTGAGGGTCCCGCCAAGTTCCCTGGTCAGAGTGCTGCAGCTGAGCGGAGCAGCTGCGTGGGACTACTGCTTGGGAGCTGCAGAAAGCCGTCTTGGAATCTGACATGTTATCACTTTGGAACCATTGGCCAGCTGCTCCTGACTTGACCACATGAAGGCTCAGATTGCCCCAGTCTCTGAAATGAAGAGAACCAACACTATTAGCATATCTCTCACCACCATGAAGGCAAGGTATTTCAATGAAGAGTATCAGGAGGACATCTACAAATCCCAGACTGGCATGTGCAAGTTCTGAGGAATGGTGGAATAACCCACTGTATCGGGGTGACCTTTGGAGACAGCTGAGACAGAGCTATAACAGTGCAGTGGCTGACACCCAACTCATAGTCCGTCCTCTCCAACCATGTGGCTGACAGAGTCTTGGTGCTCCAGCCAGCTGTCAGGCATGAGTTTCTGAGGTGGGAAAGCCGAATTCAGGACATTGATACATCAGAGACCTCCCCACCCCACGTAATATCAATCAGCAAGAGCTCTCCCAGAGATCTCCATCTCAACACTAAGACCCAGATCCACTCAACGACCAGCAAGCTCCACTGCTGGACACCCCATGCCAAACAACTAGCAAGACAGGAACACAACCCCACCCATTAGCAGAGAGGCTGCCTAAAATCATACTAAGTTCACAGACACCCCCAAAACACACCACCAGACGTGGTACTGCCCACCAGAAAGACAAGATCCGGCCTCATCCACCAGAACACAGGCACCAGTCCCCTCCACCAGGAAGCCTACACAACCCACTGAACCAACCTTAGCCACTGGGGGCAGACACCAAAAACAACAGGAACTACAAACCTGCAGCCTGCGAAAAGGAGACCCCAAACACAGTAAGTTAAGCAAAATGAGAAGACAGAGAAATACACGACAGATGAAGGAGCAAGGTAAAAACCCACCAGACCAAAAAATAAAGAGGAAATAGGCAGTCTAACTGAAAACGAATTCAGAGTAATGATAGTAAAGATGATCCAAAATCTTGGAAATAGAATGGAGAAAATAAAAGAAACATTTAACAAGGACCTAGAAGAACTAAAGAGCAAACAAACAATGATGAACAACACAATAAATGAAACTAAAACTTCTCTAGAAGGAATCAATAGCAGAAGAACTGAGGCAGAAGAATGGATAAGTGATCTGGAGGATAAAATACTGGAAATAACTACTGCAGAGCAGAGTAAAGAAAAAAGAATGAAAAGACTTGAGGACAGTCTCAGAGACCTCTGGGACAACATTAAATGCACTAACATTTGAATTACAGGGGTCCCAGAAGAAGAAGAGAAAAACAGAGGGACTAAGAAAATATTTGAAGAGATTATAGTTGAAAACTTCTGTAATATGGGAAAGGAAAAAGTCAATCAACTCCAGAAGGAAAAGGAGTCCCATACAGGATAAATCCAAGGAGAAACACACCAAGACACATATTAATCAAACTATCAAAAATTAAATACAAAGAAAAAATATTTAAAACAGCAAGGGAAAAGCAACAAATAACATACAAGAGAATCCCCATAAGGTTAACAGCTGATCTTTCAGCAGAAACTTTGCAAGCCAGAAGGGTGTGACAGGACATATTTAAAGTGATGAAAGGGAAAAAACTACAACCAAGATTACTCTACACAGCAAGGATCTCATACAGATTCGATGGAGAAATTAAAACCTTAACAGATAAGCAAAAGCTAAGAGAATTTAGCACCACCAAACCAGTTTTATGACAAATGCTAAAAGAACTTCTCTGGCAGGAAACACAAGAGAAGGAAAAGACCTACAATAACAAACCCAAAACAATTAAGAAAATGGTAATAGAAACATACATATCGATAAATACCTAAATGTAAATGGATTAAATGTTCCAACCAAAAGACATAGACTGGCTGAATGGATACAAAAACAAGACCCATATGTATACTGTCTACAAGAGACCTACTTCAGACCTAGAGACACATACAGACTGAAAGTGAGGGGATGGATAAAGATATTCCATGCAAATGGAAACCAAAAGAAAGCTGGAGTAGCAATTCTCATATCAGACAAAATAGACTTTAAAATGAAGGCTATTACAAGAGACAAAGAAAGACACTACATTTTGATCAAGGGATCAATCCAAGAAGAAGATAATAACAATTGTAAATATATATGCACCCAACATAGGAGCACCTCAGTACATAAGACAAATGTTAACAGCCATAAAAGGGGAAATCGACCATAACACAATCATGGTAGGAGATTTTCACACCCCACTTTCACCAATGGACAGACCATCCAAATGAAAATAAATAAGGAAACACAAGCTTTAAATGATACATTAAACAAGATGGACTTAATTGATATTTATAGGACATTCCATCCAAAAAAACCAGAACACACTTTCTTCTCAAGTTCTCATGGAACATTCTCCAGGATAGATTATAACTTGGGTCACAAATCAAGCCTTGGTAAATTTAAGAAAATTGAAATTGTATCAAGTATCTTTTCCAACCACAGCGCTATGAGACTGGATATCAATAACAGGAAAAAAACTGTAAAAAATAAAAACACATGGAGGCTGAACAGTACACTACTAAATAACCAAGAGATTACTGGAGAAATCAAAGAGGAAATCAAAAAATACCTAGAAACAAATGACAATGAAAACATGACGGCTCAAAACCTATGGGATGCAGCAAAAGCAGTCCTAAGAGGGAAGTTTATAACAATACAATCTTACCTCAAGAATCAAGAAACATCTCAAATAAACAACCTAACCTTACACCTAAAACAATTAGAGAAAGAAGAACAGAAAACCCCCCAAAGTTAGCAGAAGGAAAGAAATCATCAACATCAGATCAGAAATAAATGAAAAGGAAATGAAGGAAATGCTAGCAAAGATCAATAAAACTAAAAGCTGGTTCTTTGAGAAGATAAACAAAATTGATAAACCATTACCCAGACTTATCAAGAAAAAAAGGGAGAAGACTCAAATCAATAGAATTAGAAATGACAAAGGAGAAGTAACAACTGACACTGCAGTAATACAAAGGATCATGAGAGATCACTACAAGCAACCATATGCCAATAAAATGGACAACCTGGAAGAAATGGACAAATTCTTAGAAAAGCACAACCTTCCAAGACTGAACCATGAAGAAATAGAAAATATAAACAGACCAATCACAAGCACTGAAATTGAAACTGTGTTTAAAAATCTTCAAACAAACAAAAGCCCAGGACCAGATGGCTTCACAGGCGAATTCTATCAAACATTTAGAGAAGAGCTAACACCCATCCTTCTCAAACTCTTCCAAACTATAGCAGAGAGAGGAACACTCCCAAATTACTCTATGAGGCCACCATCACACTGATACCAAAACCAGACAAAGATGTCACAAAAAAGAAAATACAGGCCAATATCAGTGATGAACATAGATGCAAAAAACCTCAAAAAAATGCTAGCAAACAAATTCTAACAGCACATTAAAAGGATCATACATCATGATCAAGTGGGGTTTATCCCAGGAATGCCAGGATTCTTCAATATATGCAAATCAATCAATTTATGCAATATAATATATATATATTATTTGTATATAATATATACTACACAATAATATATTCTTCAATATATGCAAATCAATCATATTAAAATATTGAAGGAGAAAAACCATATGATCATCTCAATAGATGCAGAAAAAGCTTTTGACAAAATTCAACACCCTTTATGATAAAAGCTCTCCAGAAAGTAGGCATAGAGGGAACTTACCTCAACATAAGAAAGGCCATATGTGACAAACTCACAGCTAACATCGTTCTCAATGGTGAAAAACTGAAACAATTTCCACTAAGATCAGGAAGAAGACAAGGTTGCCCACTCTCACCACTATTATTCAACGTAATTTTGGAAGTTTTAGCCACAGCAATCAGAGAAGAAAAAGAAATAAAAGGAATCCAAATTGGAAAAGAAGAAATAAAACTGTCACGGTTTGCAGATGACATGACACTATACATAGAGAATCCTAAAGATGCTACCAGAAAACTACTAGAGCTAACCAATGAATTTGGTAAAGTAGCAGGATACAAAATTAATGCACAGAAATCTCTTGAATTCTTATACAGTAATGATGAAAATTCTGAAAGAGAAATTAAGGAAACACTCCCATTTACCATTTCAACAAAAAAAATAAAATACCTAGGAATAAACCTACCCAAGGAGACAAAAGACCTGTATGCAGAAAACTATAAGACACTGATGAAAGAAATTAAAGATGACACAAATAGATGGAGAGATATACCATGTCCTTGGATTGGAAGAATCAACATTGTGAAAATGACTATACTACCCAAAGCAATCTACAGATTCAATGCAATCCATATCAAACCACCAATGGCATTTTTCACAGAACTAGAACAAAAAATTTCACATTTTGTATGGAAACACAAAAGACCCCGAATAGCCAAAGCAATCTTGAGAAAGAAAAATGGAGCTGGAGGAATCAGGCTCCCTGGCTTCAGAATATACTACAAAGCTACGGTAATCAAGACTGTATGGTACTGGCACAAAAACAGAAATATAGATCAATGGAACAGGATAGAAAGCCCAGAGATAAACCCACGCACATATGGTCAACTTATCTTTGATAAAGGAGGCAAGAATATACAATGGAGAAAAGACAGCCTCTTCAATAAGTGGTGCTGGGAAAACTGGACAGCTACATGTAAAAGAATGAAATTAGAACACTCCCTAACACCATACACAAAAATAAACTAAAAATCGATTAAAGACCTAAATGTAAGGCCAGACACTATAAAACTCTTAGAGGAAAACATAGGAAGAACACTCTTTGACATAAATCACAGCAAGATCTTTTTTGACCCACCTCCTAGAGTAATGGAAATAAAAACAAAAATAAACAAATGGGACCTAATGAAACGTAAAAGCTTTTGCACAGCAAAGGAAACCATAAACAAGATGAAAAGACAACCCTCAGAATGCGGGAAAATATTTGCAAATGAAGCAACTGACAAAGGATTAATCTCCAAAATTTACACGTAGCTCATGCAGCTCAATATCAAAAAAACAAAAAACCCAATCCAAAAATGGGCAGAAGACCTGAATAGACGTTTCTCCAGAGAAGATCTACAGATTGCCAACAAACACATGAAAGGATGCTCATCACTAATCATTAGAGAAATGTGAATCAAAACTACAATGAGGTATCACCTCACACTGGTCAGAATGGCCATTATCAAACAATCTACAAACAATAAATGCTGGAGAGGGTGTGGAGAAAAGGGAGCCCTCTTGTACTGTTTGTGGGAATGTAAATTGATACAGCCACTATGGAGAACAGTATGGTGGTTCCTTAAAAAACTAAAAATAGAACTACCACATGACCCAGCAATCCCACTACTGGGCATATACTTTGAGAAAACCATAATTCAAAAAGAGACATGCACCACAATGTTCATTGCAGCACTATTTACAATAGCCAGGACATGGAAGCAACCTAAGTGTCCATCAACAGATGAATGGATAAGGAAGGTTTGGCAAATATATACAATGGAATATTACTCGGCCATAAATAGAAACGAAATTGAACTATTTATAGTGAGGTGTCACACAGAGTCTGTCATACAGAGTGAAGTAAGTCAGAAAGAGAAAAACAATTACCATATGCTAACACATATATATGGATCTTAAAAAGAAAATAAAAGGTTCTGATGAACTTAGGGGCAGAACAGGATTAAAGACGCAGACATAGAGAATGGACTCGAGGACACAGGGATTGGGAAGTGTAAGCTGAGACAAAGTGAGAGTAGTATTGATATGTATACACTACCAAATGTAAAATAGCTAGTGGGAAGCAGTTGCATAGCACAGGGAGATCAGGTCCGTGCTTTGTGACCACCTAGATGGGTGGGATAAGGAGGGTAGGAGGGAGACGTAAGAGGGAGGGGATATGGGGATATGTGTATATGTGTGACTGATTCACTTTGTTATATAGCAGAAGCTAACGCACCAGTGTAGAGCAATTATACTCTAATAAAGATATTGAAAAAAAGACATTATTCCTCAATAAATTTGAGAAGAAAAAATTATTAAAAACATAACCCCTACAATGTTCATTTAACAGTAATGCATGAGCAATTTAATGGTAATTGTAGAGGATGATTTTTTTTTTCCTTTTTTTGCAGTGGTGGTTATTTTAAATGTGTAAAAGAATTAATATTAAGACCTGTTGCAGGACTTCCCTGGTGGTCCAGTGGTTAAGACTCCATGGTTCTACTTCAGGGCGCGTGGGTTTGATCACTGGGGTTGGGGAACTAAGATCCTGCATGCCGAGGCGAGGGGAAAAAAAAACACATAAATAAACAAATAAATTAAAAAGACCTGTTTCATTAAGGAAGAACTATATAACTTTATTTTTCATAGCAGTTATTTGACATTTTTCAGTGCCATGTTGACAAAGTCCATTGTAACTTTAGTACAACAGTGTTATACACAGGCACTTAAGCTAGGCATGTGGAGGCATGTTGTAAAAATACTTAACAGATGGCTTAGTTGATGATGAAAGAAAGTCTGGGCCAGCGCCTGCCTTGTTTGATGGTTGTGTGGGACAAGAGAGCCCTTGAAGAGGACCGGAGGCCACCACCATAGTGGCCCATCTTTACCAGCCTGCAGCTCCAGGGACAGGCCTAGCTCCCAAGAAGGCTCAGCACCAGCTCATCTCTCATTTTCTGTTCCTCACACTTCTGTGGACCTGAAGTGGGCCTTTCCTTCTGGCGTGCCTGGCAAAAACTAGCAGCATCACTTTTCCCTCAGGTTTCAACTTTCTTCCAAGTGCCTAGTATATAGGGGTTCCCTAACAAGGACAACAAGAAAAGACCTCATCCTAAGAGATAAATGGGGAAAGTGGAGGGAAGATGGGAGTGGGTGTCATCCTTTATCTCACCAAATATCAAATACCTGTCTCCCACAGTTTGCTCTTGACCTCTGCCTGCAATTTCATTCAGCTTTTCGATCATTATCTTAATAGGCATCTACCCATCACTTACCAAAATGCAGTAGGTGGGGTGATAATTTTTCTAAAGATAAAAATGACATGTTTATTTTCTTTCTCTCTCCCTCAAAGGTGATGCTTGCCCATTATTTTAACTCTAGCTCTTTAAGGCTCTCTAGGATGGCTCACAGCTTCAGCTTTGTCTGTAAAACTTGGGGAGACAGAGAGTTAAACCATCAACTAGAAAATCTGATCACTGCAGACGTAGACTCCCGGTAGTCCGGTGCAAATGAAAACAGCAAGTTTCTTTTCGCCTTAATTATCTGTGTAATTACCTTAGCCCAGAGAGACGCAGGCTCAGAATCTCAAGAAAGGCAGATTTCTTTCTCTCAATCCATCAGTGCATAGTCAGCAACATTTATTATGTGCCAACTGTATGAAGCAACTCTACATTAAGTCTTAAGAGGTACCCAAGAGGCGTATTATGGATGCTGCTAATGAAACTCGAAATAACCTAACTACAGAATCAAGTTCATTGGAATACCTGATATGTACACCAGCGGCAAGGATTCAATATGGGGACTTCAAGAGGTAGTAGGTAAGGATAAGCAAGCCAAAAATGTGTGTATAGTGGGGTAGCATCATTTTTGTGATAGTGACTCATAAGGGAGACAGGAGTTTAGGGGAGGAACAGTCAAAATGCAGGAGCTGTCAGCCAACATTTAATGGACACTTTACTCTATGCCAAGCATTACCTCTTAGACTTTTGCCCACCAATCATCACAGACTTTTACAGCTCAAATGCCACCTCTTCCGTGAAGCATTCCCAGCCCCTTAAACAAAAGGAATCACCCTCTGCTCTGTGCTCTCAGAATATACAGCTATTCGGCATCGATATCATTCTGTTATTTTATGAAATAACTCAAATAAATGAGTTATTTGCAAGTCTGTTTCAGCCACTAGATCCCTGAGGTTTGAAAAGCTTGTCTTACT
This sequence comes from Eschrichtius robustus, assembly GCF_028021215.1. Taxonomy (NCBI): domain Eukaryota; kingdom Metazoa; phylum Chordata; class Mammalia; order Artiodactyla; family Eschrichtiidae; genus Eschrichtius; species Eschrichtius robustus. Next base: position 108,111,871 of record NC_090827.1, on the reverse strand, counting down.
CGTGTCTTTATCCTTGAGAACACTCATTCCCATGAATTGCACAGAATAGTTTTAGTAGTTCCCTATGAGGAAAGGGTGTGATCAAATGTGATTACTGAAAGGGCACCTTGACCCCCTTCCAAGGACCCTCACCAGAAGGCTTTGTCCTGATGAATTTATGTTGGCACTTTGGGCTCAGAAACTTGATTTTGATATTGTAGAAAGAATAGTTCTATATCACAAGGGCAGACTCCTACTAACCCAGTTCAAGTGACTGAGCCATAAAACCCTTTTAGGGTTCTCAAAAATTATGGAGCATTCTTCTCTCACTTCTTTTTGATCTTAAACAGATGGAAATTTGGGGGAAATAAAGAACAAACGAAGGGATAAAAAAGGTTACGCTTTATCCAGTTGCATTGTTTATTCTTGGACAAAAGCAATACCATGCTGAATGGAGATGTCACTGGGCCAGCTTCCAGCCCTCTGCCCAAGTGGGATTCTTTAATTGTGCAAATCACACCACCTTCTGAGCTGACAGGTAATCCCTTAATGATCTGACCATATACGAGAAAAGGGGTATCCATGTGTTGTAGCCAAATCTCTCAGGCCGGGTAGGCAATCCTTCTCCACATGTTTGTTCCTCTGAGCAGTCCTCCTTCAGGGAAGCAACTGATGATGGGTCTGTGTTGACCCTCAATCACAATTCTCTACTTCCCTGGACACAGAAAACCAAGCTTCTTGCATTTCTATAATTAAGGCATAGAAAGCAAGCCAGCAGAAATTGTAAACAAAGAGGTTTTGGACAAAAGACTTTTCTGGGGTTGTGTTTTTCTCCATCTTTGATGTGGTCTACGCATGGAAAGGAGAACATCCTTTCTTTTAACAATGTCAGTTTGCTAATTCCACTTCCCACTTACGGGCAGAAAGGGTCATCCCCTGGTAATGTTTTAGGGTTTGGGACCTGTAGGAAAATTTCCCCCCAAGTCATCTCTAGTACAGACATCAATGTATTAATTCATACAGAGGGTGTTGTCCATTGGGTCACAGTTCTCTCTGCAATGGCCAAGGCCTTCCCTTGCTGCAGGCCAACCTGCTCAGGGAGCCATCTCCCAATTAGAAGACACTGAGTGAGCATGGACTGGAACAAAATGAGTTCGTTAAAATAGTGTTTACCTGATTGATTCCAATGAAGACACTTTACCATAACGATCATCTTCCCATACAAGATGTGAAGACACAAATATGGGCTTCTTGGACTCTCCTGAGACAAGCACCGTGCAGTTTACCCTGGGACTCCTCCATGCTTCATTGTGGATCCTCTCATTTGCCTGTTGATTCATTCAAGTCACAGATGTGGCTTATGACTTAGACCTCCTTCTCTTTCCTCAAAGAGACTTGTGACAGCTCTGCTGTGCTTTTTTTAGCTGTTAATTTCGTATTTGAACCCTAAGGGCAATTTTATTTCCCCTCTTTCCAAATTTGTGATATATCACATCACAGATCACAGACATGATAAAAATAAGGAATCAAAAATATCTGTTGAGTGTAGAAATGTGTTATTGGGGCAGGAACCTCAACATGGTGCTTGGAAAGTGTAGAGCTGGAATGGAAGGACATTCTAGTAGAGTACGAAGAATTGTAAGAAAATGAATATGAACTTGAAAATTTCTGTTATCTCTGGGTTGTTTCCTGAATAAATTATGACACCTCTGGACCTTTCATCCATATTGGCTTTTGGGGAATGGGGGTGGGGGCTGAGATGCCCTTGGCCGGCTTTTCCAGCTGCCTATTTTCTATCCTTCTTTCAACATTTTAACATCCAATATGAAATGGTGGGAAGGACACTGGGAGGAAAAAATGGTAAAAAGGAAGCAAAGAAGGAAGGGAGAGAGGAAGGAAAGAAGAAAGAAAAGCTGCATTTGCAATCAAAACCCTGCATTCAAATCCTGGCTCTGCCACTGACCACCTATGTTACTTAGACAAAATATTTTTCTTACCTTTCTGAATCTCAGGTTTCTCCTTCAGGAGAATATTACTACTTCCCAAGACGGTAACTTATGGGACTGACCAAGAGAATATGTATACAAATCCTAGAACAGAGACTACATGAAATGTCAATCAAATCAGACTCTGGAAACCTAGCTGAAATTGAACCACCAGAGTAAACTCTTCCCTGACTTCCCAGCCATTAGCGGTCCTCTACCTGCACACTCCCATTACACATAGCACACATCATCATTACAGCACCAACCACGTCCTACTACTCTTTTTTCGTCCCTGTCCCTTACTAGATTAGAAATTCCTCCATGGCATTTACCAATCCATATTCACTCATGAATCCCCAGACCTGAGATGGTCTCTTACACAAAGGAGGTCTTTCCAAATATTTGTAAAATGAATGAATGAATGAATGTCATCAAAATCTCCAGACCTAACTAACTCAGAAAATGAAGGTGTCATTATCATTTCTGTTATAAAACATCTCTCTCACACTGTGCAATCCTTTTACTTTCCAAAGCATCAGCACATATGGCACTTTGTATTTGCACTCTTCAATTTCCAGGTGCATTTATAACTTACCTCACCAGGGCAGGTCTTTGCCAACTCTCAATGATGTAAAATTACCCAAGAAGAGTCTCATGCATATAGGAACTGCAATATCTATTAGTTTCTTCATGTCTTTCTTTTACAGAAAGGAATGGTGGAGCCCTAACTCCTAACTGATGTCAAAAAACACATTTCCTTTCCACAGTTTTTGGGTTGTTTTTTTTTTATTGCTTTCTATCATCAATTATAATTTTACAGCAGAAATAATTTAATTTTCCATGTATTTGTGAAGATTTTAAGAGTCATAAGCTGGCTTCTCTTATGTGTGCACAGGGAAAAAAAGGTAAGTGAATTTAAGGGAAGAGCATGCGTGTAAGAAAAGAATAAGAAAGGTCTCTAAAAAGAATTCAGAGTTTAAACTGGCTCTAAATGCTTCACACTGAAAGCCAGAGCAGATTCAGGGTTTAAAATTAACGTATAATTTTTTCAGAGCCTTTTTCTTTGTTTTAGCTTGAAAAAGAATGCAATGAAGCAAGTTCAATGGATTTTCCCATTTACATTATTAATGTTAATTTAATAAAATGCACAGATTTTTAAGTGCAGTTTTATGAGTTTTACAAATGTCTATGTATACCCTTGTAATTCCATCCCGATCAAGATATAGAACATCTTCATTTCCTCAGAATTTTCCTTTCTGTCATTTTTTGGATCCCCTTTTACATCTTATTCCCCAAATCAGTGGATCTTAATATTTTGTCTCTATGGATTATTTCTTAGAATCTGATGAAAGTTACAGACCTTTCTGCACTGGGTCAGGGAAGTGGGGGTATGTGAATGAATCCCATGTTAAGGATCCCAAGGAAGTTTTATTAATTCTTTTATTTATTCATTCAAAAGTCTTTATTGAGCACTGACTGGTGCTTGGGATAGGTATTGGGCAGACAGTGGGAAAGAAAACTGGCCTCGTTCTTCCCTCCTTGATTCACAGCAAGGAGAAAAGCAAGAAATAAGAAAGCAAACCAATAAAGATAGAATTTCATATTATGATAAATGCAATGAGGGCAATTGTCAATCCAGGTGTAGTGATAAAGGACAGCATGAAGAGGCTATTTTATAGATTCAAGGAATGCCTCTCTGAGAAGTTGACCTTTTGATGGAGACATTGACATGAAAGGAAGCTAGCTGTGTGAAGAGGTAGAACAGAGCTTTCCAGCAGAGACTACAGTTTGATTGCTGCCCTATCTGAATTATCCTATCCCTCCCCTCTATCCACTCAAATTTTGTCCTAAAATACAGAATATTAATTTCACCCATTCACAAAGCATTCCAAATATTAAAAGAAAATTTGTATTTTCACATGACATTACTTTGAATTATTATGAAGGTAGTTTTATTGGTTATCTATTGTCTGTGCAATGTTACCCCAAAATCTAGTGGTTCAAACAGTAATAACTTTATTATCTCTCCTGATTTTTGTGGGTCAGGAATTCAGGAAAAACTGGCTGGGTAGTTCTGGCCCAGGGTCTCTCATGAAGTTGTAGGTAAGTTTGGCTAGATCTGGAAGAGCAGGAAATGACCATAGGTGCTCTTTCCCAATAAGGTCTTAGGGATTCTTCATGTGGTATTCCTGGAAGAACTACTTTAGGTTTCCTTGCAGCATGACAGTGTCAGGACAGTTGGACTTCTCCCAGTGGTTGAAGGCTTCAGGAGTGAATAAGCTGAATTGCCTTCTATGACCTAATTTTAGAAGTCACATGGTGTTACTTTCACCATCCTCTATTCATCCATCATTCAAAAGATTTCAAAAAGAGATATACATTTGATGGGAGAGTAGCAAGATTCTAGAAGAGTATATGGGATAAGAATATCATTACAATCATCTTTGGAAAGTACAACCAACCATGGGCAGGTAGGGAAGATGGGGAAGAGGAGGAGAAGAGAGTGGATTCCAAGGAGGGTGGTGGTAGAGAACGGCTCTAATAAAGACATGGAGGCAAGTAAGAGATGAATACATGGGCATATTCAGAAGGTTTGTGAAGAAGGAGAGAGTATCAGTTTGGATATGTTCAGTCACACACACACACAAACACACATAGAAAGTGTGAAAGAGAAAATTTTGACTTGATTGAATTAAACAATAGGAAGTATTTTCTTATGTCACATGAAGTTCAAAGGTAGAACAGGGATCAAGCATTGATTCAGCAGTGGCTTAAAAATACCATCTAGGAGTGAAGTTCTTTCATAACTCAGCTCTTCCATCTTTAACATGTCAGATTCCTACAAGATGGCTCCTTTAATGGTCTCAAAGTGACTACCACAGATCCAGGTACTATAAGTACATATAATATATCCTGTATGGTATGCAAATATAGAGACAAATAGAAACCATTATTTTCTTCCCAAGATCTCTTAAGTGTGAAAAAATGCCAAGCAGACCTTCCATGATGTCTCATGGATCAACTCTGGGTTACATGCCTATCTCTCAACCAATCAGTGGCAGAGGGAATAAATAGATTGTCATGATTGACTTAGGTTGTCCTGAATCATGTGGGAGATGGATAGAAACAGGAAAAGAGGTCATTGATAGTGAGAATGGACTTGGCGTCTTAATGAAATCATATAATTGCTAAATTGAGAGTATGGAAGTAAGTATGCTGGAAAAATAGGAGACAGTTAAAGACAGGTATTTGGAGTCAAGGCTATGATGATGTCTAGGGTGTGACTATGACAGTATTAGAATAAGATAAACAGAAAAGATCATGGAGTTACAAAGTTTGAGAAACCAAGAGACCAAGAAAAACAAGATCCATGGGGATATTAAAGTCACTCAATATGGGACAGGAATAATGATAGAAAAGAAGTTGGTAGATATCAGCAACTAAATGCTTTGCTATGAGATCTATAACTTTCATATGTAATATGTGAACACTGATATGGCCTACACTAGTATAAACTTCTGAGGAAAAGTTAATGGACTCAGAACTGCATCAGCCTCCAAATGGTCTCCTTGATTCCAGTCTTCCACTCTGTAGCAAGAGTAACCTATCTAAATAATCAATGTCACTTTAGCATCCTATTTAAGGTCCTCTAATACTCCCCAATACCATCAGGATAAAATTTAAACTCTTTAACATGACTAACATGACTAACAAGTTTCCTTAATGCAATTTATGTCAGTGTGTTCTGCCTATGCTTTCCTCTAGGAGTTTTATAGTATCTGGCCTTACATTTAAGTCTTTAATCCATTTTGAGTTTATTTTTGTATATAGTGTTGGAGAATGTTCCAATTTCATTCTTTTGCATGTAACTGTCCAGTTTTCCAAGCACCATTTATTGAAGACACTGTCTTTTCTCCATTGTATATTCCTGCCTCCTTTGTAGTAGATTAGTTGACCATAAGTACATGAGTTTACTTCAATAAAATTGAATTTTTAATTTAAAAACTATCAAAACGGCATCTCCAAGCCCAGAGAGTTTTACTGTAAAATTCTTCCAAATGTTTAAAGAAGAATGAACAACAATTTTACACAATTTCTTTCAGACATAAAAAAGGGACAAATAATTCTCAATTTATTTTATAAAGCTAGTATACCAAAACCAGACAAAGACAGTACAAAATAGAAAACTGAAGATCAATATTCCTTATTAATACAAGCACAAAAATTCTCAACAAAATATTAGCAAAGAGAGTTCAGCAATATATAAAAATAATTATACACCATGACAAATGGGGTTTATTCCAGTGATACAAGGTTGGCTCAATATTTGGAAATCAATCAGTGTAATCTACCAGACTAACGAGCTAAAGAAGAAAAACATCAAATGATCCTATCCGTTGATGCAGAAAAAGTATTCAACAAAGTTCAACACCTTTTCATGATAATATGCTCAGAAAGTTAGCATAGAGGGGAACTTCCTCAACCTGATAAAGAGAATCTTAGGAAAAAAATAACTGTTAACATTATACTTAAAGCTGAAAGACTGATTGCCTTCCCCTTAAGATCGGGAAGGCAAGGATCTCTGCTCTCACTACTCGTATTCAACAGAGTGTTAGAAGTTAGCCACCATCACAAGACAAATGAAATAAAAGGAACACAGATTATAAAAGAAGTAATAAAACTGTTCCTATTTGAAAATGACATGGTTTTCTACATAGAAAATCCCCTGGAATCTATCAAAAAAATTCCTGGAACCAATAAGTGAGTTCTGCCAGATCACAGGATAAAAAATAAACATACAAAACCAGTTGTGTATCTATATAATACCAATGAATATTTTTATGCTAAAATAAAAAATACAATTCCATTTATATTAAAGAAAAGAACAAGGGAATACTTAGATGTAAATCTAACAAAGCATGGGCAAGATTTGTATTATGAAAATTACACTGTGCTGATGAAAGAAATCAAAGAACTAAATAAATGGAGAGACATACCATGTTCATGGATTGGAAGGCTCAATATAGTAAAGATGTCAGTTCTTCCCAAACTCATATACAGGTTTAACAGAATTCCTGTCAAGATCTCAGCAAGATATTTTGTAGATATAGATATAGATTATTCTAAAATATACATGGAAAAGTAAAGGAACTACAATATGTAAAACAATTTTGAAAAATAAAAAGAATCAGTCTGCTTGATTTCAAGACAACTATATAGCTACAGTAACCAAGACTGTGTGATAAGGATGGACATGAGAATAGACATATAGATCAATAGAACAGAATAGAAAACCCAGAAATAGACCTACACAAATATGTTCAACTGATTTTTGGAAAAAAGTAAATCAATAGAGGAAAGATAGCCTTTCCAACAAATGATGCTGCAGCAGTTGGAAATGCATAGGCATAAAAATTAACCTCTACCTAAATTTCAGATCTTATACAAAAAATTAACTCAAAGATGATTGTGGAATTACATGTAAAACCATAAAACTTTAAGAGAAAAAATTAGGAGAAAATCTTTGGAAATCTAAGGACAGAAAAAAGTTCTTAGATTTGATGCCAAAAGCACAATTCATAAAAGGAAAAATTGATTAATTGGACTTCATCAAAATTAAAAACTTTTGCTGTGTAAAAGACCCTGTTTAAATAATAAAAAGTCCACATACATGTGGGAGAAAATGTTTGCAAACCACATATCTGAAGAGGGACTAGCATTTGGAATATATAAAGAACTCTCAAACTCAACACTAAAAAAAAAAAAAAATACAACCCAATTTTAAATGGGCAAAATACATGAAGGAACATTTACTACTAAAGGAGATACACAGATGGTAAATAAGCACATAAATAGGGCAATGCAAATTAAAACTACAGTAAGATATCTCAAGTTAATGTTTAAATTAGTGACAACACCATACGTGAGGGAGGATGCATAGAAACAGGATTACTGATATTTTCCTGATATAAATGTAAAACTATACAATCACTCATAAAAACCGTCAATTTCTTAAAAAGTTAACTACCAAACAACCCAGCAATTGCACTCCTGGACATTTATCTCAGAGAAATGAAGACTTAAGTTCACAGAAAAATAGGCACATGAATGTTTATAGCAGCTTTATTTGTAATATCCCCAGAATGGAAACAACCCAGATAGCTTCAATTGGTGAATGGTTAAACATAGCTGCTTAGATACATTCATATGATGAAATACTACTCAGCAATGAAAAGGCACAAACTATTGATACACACAGAGAATTATGACAAGTGAAAAAGCCAATCCCAAAAGTTTGCATACTTTATGCTTCCCTGTATAATATATATTCTGAAATGACTAAATTATACAAATGGTGAACAGATTAATGGTTGTCAGATGTTAAGGAGAGAGTGGGTTGGGAGGGAAGTGGATATGGCTATAAAAGTGAAACATGAGGAATCTTTGTGATGATGGAAATAATTTGTACCTTAACTGTGTCAATGTCAAGATCCTAGTTGTGATAGAGTACTAGAGTTTTACAATAGTCTACCATTTGAAAACTAGTTAAAGAGTAAACAAGACCTCTCTGTATTATTTCTTGGAACTGCTTGCCAATCTAAAATTATCTGAAAATAAAAATTTAATTAAAAAATCGCCAAACTCCAATTTCTAGATCTAAAAACTGAGTGAGCTCAAAACAGAATAAATACAAAGAAAATCATGCAGGCTCATCATTGTCAGCTTGTTGGCTGAAAATTAAGAGATTAAGATTGAATCTTAAAAGCAGCCAGAGGGAAAAAGACCTATTAAAAATATACTACCACAATGTGAATTATAACTAACTTTTCACCAGAAATATGGAAGCTTGAAAATAATGGAATGATATCTTCTATGTGTTGAAAGAAAAAAAAAATCCATCAATGTAGAATTCTGTATCTAGCAAAAATATCTTTACAAAAAGAAAGCAGAGTTCTGCCTTCTAGTAATAGTGGTTAGTATGGGAAGTAGAATTCTAGGATGGACCCCATGATCTCTGTCCCCTGGTGTTACATCCTATAGAATCCCCTACCCTTGAGTGTGTTGTCTGGGGGAGACTGGTAAGCTGCTTCTAATCAATAAGTATGGCAAAGCTGATGGGATGTCATTCCTGGAATTATATATACATATATATGTGTATGTATATATATATATATATATATATATATAACATACACATACATATATATTACATGTATACACATATATACATTCACATACACACACACACACATAAACACACGTTTTCTTATCATGCATGAGAGAAATAAAGTATACCCCACTTGCTGGCCTCAAAGAAGCTAACTTCCATGTTGTACCCTCCCTATGGAGAGTTCTGGATGGAAGGAAACTGCCAGTGGCCACTGGATTATGGAGACCTTAGTCCAACAACCTCAAGGAACTGAATTCTGCCAGCAATTATGTGAACTTGGAAGAGAATTTTGACTTCCAGGAAGGAATGTAGATCAGCCAACACCTCAATTACAACTTTGTGAGACTCTGAGCAGGGAACCCAGCTAAGCCATGCTTAGATTCCTGACACACAGAAACTGTGAGATAGTAAATGTGTGTTGTTTTAAAGTACTAAGATGTGGTAATTTGTCACACAACAATAGCTAGCTAATGTAGATAGAGAAACTTGATTGGAATAACCTTCTTTCAGATAACAATCATAAAACCTAGACAAAATATTCTTTAAAATCACCATAAAACAAGTTAAATATATTTTAAAACATTGATATCTACAAAGTATGTTTTCTGACCACGGTAATATCTGATTGAAATTAATACCAATAAGACATTGAGAAAGACTCCCTCATACTTGGAATTTAAACAATATATTTCTAAATAATCTATGAGTCAAAGAATATATATTTTGACTCAGATGAGGTTAAGAATATATCAAAACTTATGAGATGCAATTTGTAGTGAAATTATATCTGAAATTATTATATAAGAAAGAGAAAACTTAAATCAATTATCTAGTTTCCAATCTTAAAATGTTAAAAATAAACAAACAAATAAAGATAAAATTAAACCTTAAGAAAGTAAGAGAATGGAAAGATCATAGCAGAAATCAATGAAATAGAAAACAAACGAGGAACAGAGAACATTAAAAAAATTAACAAAATAAAAAAATAGTTTCTTAAAAAGATCAATAAAATTGATAAACCCCTAGGGACACTGATCAATGACAAAGAAAAAATATAAATAACCAATCTGTTATGAAAGAGAAGATACCTTTAAAAATCCTATACACATGAAAAGGATAATAGAACATTTTAAATAGCATAATGCCAATAAATGCAGCAACATAGATGAAATAGATGAATATCTTAAAAAATACAACTTAACAAAACTGACAAAGGATGAACTACAAAATCTAAATAGATTTATATTTATTAAAATAATTGAATTTGTTGTGAAAAACATTTTCACACAAAAATATCTAGGGGCAGGTGATTTTTATCAAACAAGAAAAGTACTATTCTTTAAAGAAGAAATAATAACAATTCTATAGAAATTCATTCAAGCAAAAAGAAGAGGACAGGACACTTACCTACTTATTTTATGATGACTGCATTATTCTGATACCAAAACCTGCACAAAACTTGACAAGAAAAAAATATATACACCAATATCTCTCACAAACATAGATGCACATATTGATATTTACAAAATATAAATAATATAAATAATATAAATTCATTAAAAGGATAATATATTATGACTAAGTGGGTTTTAAGCAAGTTTGGTTTAACATTTGAAAATCAAAGTAATTCACCATATTTACAGAATAAAGAAGGTGGTTATATGGTAAATTCAATAAATGCATAAAAGTCTATATTCATTCATAATAATAACTCGTAGAAAATTAAAATCAGAAGAAAAATTCCTTAATATGATAAAAGGCAACTATGAAAAATCTAGAGCTAACATCATACTTAAGAGTGAAATAGTAAACTATTTAACCATAAGTTCAAGAGCAAAGTAAGGTCTCTCATTCTCAGCACTTACATTCAACATTGTACTGGAGGCACTAGCCAATTCAATATAGCAATAGAAAAATGCACAAAGATTGGAAATTAAGAAGTAAAACTACCTTTTTGCAAGCAATGTAATTGTTTACATAGAAAATCGTAAGTAATCAACCACTCTTCCTCTCAAAAAAGTATAACAACTAATAAGTGAGTTTAGCAAGGTCTTACAATACAAGCCAGGTCAACATCCAACCATTAATTTTTTTTCTATGTACTATCAGCAAACATTGGAAAGCAAAAAATATTTAATTCCAGTTACAATAGTGTCATAAACACTTCAGATGTTTAAGAGTAAATTTAACCAAAGATTGACAAGAATTATTTTCTCAAAACTATAAGTCTACAGAGAGAAATTTTAAATGACCTAAATGATTGAGAAGATATGTCCTGTTTACAGTTAAAAATACTTAGTATTCTTAAGATATTAACAATTATTCCCCAGTAATTCAACACAACCCAACTCATGATCCCAGCAGATTTTTTAAATAGAAATTTGCAAACTATATATAAAATTTACATAGAAATATAAAAGACCTAGAATAACCAAATCAATCTTCAAGAAGAATACAACTAGAGGACTTACACTATTCAATTTAAGCTCTACTGTAATGCTAAAGTCATCAAGACTGTGGTATTTGCAAAAGGATAG